>NW_004443987.1:1785073-1797431 GCF_000243295.1 Trichechus manatus latirostris
GTTGGTTGATTGTAACATTTAGATCTTCTGTGTCTTTTTTGAGCTTCTTTCTGGATGTTCTGTCCTTCACCGGAAGTGGTGTGTTGAAGTCTGCTACTACTACTGTGGCGCTGTCTATCTCTCTTTTCAGTGGTGTTAGAGTTTGTTTTATGTATTTTGGAGCCCTCTCGTTGGGTGCATAAATATTTATTGTAGTTATGTCCTCCTGGTATATTGACCCTTTAATCATTAATATATAGTGTCCTTCCTTATCCTTTGTGGTGGTTTTTACTTTAAAGTCTATTTTGTCAGAGATCAATATTGCCACTCCTGCTCTTTTTTGAGTGTTGTTTGCTTGATATATTTTTTTCCATCCTTTGAGTTTTAATTTGTTTGTGTCTTTAAGTCTAAGGTATGTCTCTTGTAGGCAGCATATAGACGGATCATATTTTTTAATCCAATCTGCCGCTCTCTGTCTCCTTATTGGTGCCTTTAGTCCATTTACCTTCAGTGTAATTATTGATAGGTACGAGTTTAGTGCTGTCATTTTGATGTCTTTTTTTGTGTGTTGTTCACAGTTTATTTGTTCCAGTTAATTTCCTGTGCTGAGTCATTTTTCTTTATGTATTTTCTTTTCATCTTTTTCATTGTTGTTGATTTTGTGTTTGCTGAGTCTTTATGTTTTTCTAGTTTTTTATTTTGACTTGTAGGATTGTTAGTTTCCTTTGTGGTTACCTTAATATTTACCCATATTTTTGTAAGTTTATACCAGTCTTTTATTTCTTCATATCGTCTTGACTTCCTCTCCACATGAAAAATCTATGTCTACATTTTTTAAGTCCCTCTTTTTTGTTTTAATGTTGTCATCTTTTACATATTGACATCTGTTTCGCTATTTTCAGTGTTTTAGCTTTGATTTACTTTTGTGACTTCCCCATCTGGGTTGATATATGGTTGCTTTGTCTTGTGTTCTAGTCTTGAGTTGTTATCTGATGTTACTAATTTTCTAACTGGAGGACTCCCTTTAGTATTTCTTGTAATTTTGGTTTGGTTTTTGCAAATTCCCTAAACTTCTGTTTATCTGGAAATGCCCTAATTTTGCCATCTTATCTGAGAGACAGTTTTGCTGGATATATAATTCTTGGCTGGCAGCGTTTTTCCTTCAAGGCTGTATGTATGTCATCCCATTGCCTTCTTGCCTACATGGTTTCTGCTGAGTAGTCGGAGCTCATTCTTATTGACTCTCCTTTGAAGACGACTTTTCGTTTATCCCTAGCCGCTCTTAAAATTCTCCCTTTATCTTTGGTTTTGGCAAATTTGATGATAATATGTCTTGGTGACTTTCGTTTGGGATCTACCTTATGTGGGGTTTGATGAGCATCTTGGATAGATATCTTGTCATCTTTCAGGAGATCAGGGAAGTTTTCTGCCAACAAATCTTCAATAATTCTCTCTGTATTTTCTGTTATCCCTCCCTGTTCCGGTATTCCAATCACTCGTAGGTTATTCCTCTTGATAGAATCACACATACTTCTTAGGGTTTCTTCATTTTTTAAAATCCTTTTATGTGATTTTCCCTCAAATAAGTTGGTGTCCAGTGCTTTATCTTCAATGTCACTAATTCTGACTTCCGTTGCCTCAATTCTGCTCCTAGGACTTTCTATGGAGTTGTCTAATTCTAAAATTTGATTGTTAATCTTCTGGATTTCCGATTGCTGTCTTTCTGTGGATTCTCGCAGCCTGTTAAATTTGTCATTATGCTCTTCTCTAATCTTTTTAATTTCCTCTATTGCGTGTTCTGCGTTTTGCTTAATTTCCTTCCCAATTTCTTGACAAGTTCTGTATATTAATCTTTTGTATTCTGCCCTCCGGTCACTCCAAGAAATTTTCCTCCTCTGGAAAATTTCTAGATTCTTTATTTTGGGAGCTTGCTGAAGCCATCATGGGTTGCCTCTTTATGTGATTTGGTATTGACTGTTGTCTCCGAGCTATCAGGAAGTTATTATATTTATTTATCTTATGTTTGCTTACTGTGTCCTAGCTTCTTGTTTTGTTTTGATATACCCAAATAGGCTGCTCGTATGAGCTAGTTTGATTATTGGCACCTTTGAAGCTCTAATATCCTGTCACCAAGTGGTTAGATCTGTTACTAGGTATGTGAGCTCAGTAGTCTGCCGAGTCCTCCTGTATGGATTCAGCTCAGGTGCCCAGGTAGATAGCCACCAAGTGTGTGGTGTAGGCTCTCACTTACAGTGATTGGTGTAAGCACAGGCATCTGGTTGCAGCAGGAGGACCCAATGTAAGCAAGGCAGTGGGCTGATGGCCGCCCCCGAGTGTCCAGGAGGAAGGTGTGTCCCTGTTCCCTAGATTGCGTAGGTAGGTGGGTTTTGCAGCCGGAGTATGAGCACCCAGTGCTGTTGGCTGTAAGGACTGGGGGACACCTCTTATTCTTCGGCCCCTATTGCAGGTGGCTAGGTGGTGTGGGTGGAGCCAACAGTCCTCAGTCCCCTGATGTGGGTAGGTGAAGACCCTGCTTAATGGGCAGAGCAGTGTCAAATGTCACGAACCTGCCACTTCACAGCTGAAGCAGTTGAAGTTAAATTTCAGGTATATACCCTGTTGTACTGCAGTAATGAGGGCCTACACTGTTGAAATGGGCCCACACAGGTCTCTGCAAGGGGAGAGGCTCTCAGAATCCGTGGATCCCTTATTCTTGAGCCTAGGCAAAGGAGCTATGCCTACCCTGGGTTCTTGGCTTAGGGGAGCTGGCGGTTTATTTTTTCCCCTGTTTGTTAATTTGTTCACTCTCCAAGGCCAGGAGAATGGCTCTGGGCGTGTGATAGAACCTACTTGTAGCCCAGGGGACTCGGCAATTGCTGAAGCCGGTCCAAGACCCAGTGCAGAGCAGGGAGGTAAATGGGAGAGAGGTTTTTCCCTAACGGAGTTTTTTTTGATCCGTGCCCTAGGCTGTACGCAAGTACTTATCTTTCACCTATCAAGGGCTGCTTCTTACCGGTTCTGCGTGGCCGAGCAGGCTCTCTGGTCCTGGATCTCTCCCAGTGCAGAAAACGCGCCTCCTGAGCACCACTGCTTTTGTGCCTCACCTCTCACCCATGAGCTGATCAGGCCTGAAGGGCTTAGGCTCTCACCAGGTCAGGTCTGGCAACTCCTCTGCTGCTTCCAAACCATCTCTCCTTCCCCTTGCCACTCAGTCTGGTTCCTCAACTTTGCCTTAGATGTTCAGGGCCCCTGAATTGTCATATATAATTGATTCACTTGTTTTTTCAGGTCTTTGTTCTAAGAGGGTCCACCAGAAGTGTCTGACTACTCTGTGATCTTGGCCCTGGTTCCAGGACTGTTATTTTCAAAGCTCCTTTTTTAGAAAAGCAAACTTCTAGTAAAAACAGTGACTTGCCTCATCCTCATAGGTCCCCTGGGCCAGCTCTGGATACCTAGAAATTCTATGACCAGCTTAAATTGATAGCATGAGCCTGATGTTCATTGCCTGACAGAAAGCTGAAACTCCCATGGACCCTGACCATCACAAGTCAGCCCTGAATATCCAATTCAGAAAGAAAATTGATGATACAAAACTTATGTTCAATCATTTAGCTTCTGGGATATGTGTACTTCCACAGCAGCTTTGGGCTCACTGGAAACCTCTGATTTTGATTAATTGTATGCTTTTTTGACACCACATATACACAAAAGGCCACAACCTGTACTTAATGGGCTCCTGGTAGAAAAGACTCCTGATGTTGCATGAAATGAAAGATAGCAGCTTCTACCAGGGCCCACCTTGATTAAGAGGAAATATGTGAAAGCTCAAGGAGACATGCATTTTTGCCAGGTCCTGTTTATGGAACCACAAGGGCTTTGGAAAACCACAAAAACCCTGGAACTTATGGGATCAATTGAGTTTAGACAAAGCACAATACCTGGGAAGATATAAGGAAAATTGTGTACTCTTCTTTTCCAGGGACTAACAATTTTAAATGCAAAATTTGTGGAAAATATGAAAAGAAAGCAGTTACTTAACACCAGGTGATAAAACCATGCAGAGTATGTTCAGATAGCTCATAGCAATGTTTGAAAGGATTTCACTGTATGTGAGTTCTTGAAGATCTATTTACATGCATGGAAAAAGCACTGGGCCAGGAAATGCTGAATTTGATTATCAGTTTTATTTTATCAAGTTCCTGTTTCTTTGAATGCCAATCCAAGTGCAGTCCAACTTTGAGAACTTGTTTTCCTCTCCACTTTCTGCTCATTCAAAGATGCTTCTTGGACCCTTCTCTTTGACATTCTTCAGCAATTTGTTCATCTTCTTGGCCAGACTGTTTCCCAGAGATTTCTTTTTTTCTCTCTTACCTCTCTCAATCTTGGGTAGTTGAACAGCAGCTACCACTATCCATCTCTGGTTCTCTCCTGCATCAACTGGAGTTCCTGCATGAAATAGGGGACACACTCAAATTAGAATGATTTGAGGAAAATTTATTTACAAAGGAAACATTTACAAAGGCTTGGGCAAAGCTAGGGAACCACAAGGGATACTGAAGTATTCTGGCACTAAGAACAGTAGAGGAACTAAAAATGCGCGTGAAAGGATTAGGAAAGGGAGCGTTCAGGGAACGTTGACTTGAGAGGAACAGTGACTTCCTGTCAGCAGAGTGATAGTCATGAAGTTACGCTGCAGGGAAGGAGCTGGGGGAATCAATGCCTTGACATTACTTTCCTTCCTCCCTCTGATCTCCATTGGCAAAACTCAGTGGAAGATCAGAGGACAAGGAGGTTGTCATAGGCACAAGTCAAAGTCGAGAAGGGTAGAGAGTAGATCTGGAAGAGAAAAGAAAGGATAGATATAAATAATAGATATAGAGATGTGTAGATATATAGATAGAGATATATGGCACATTTCTCATGATCTTCTGCATTGAGGAATCTAACATTGCATTTCTGGAGTTCTTTTCAGAATGTCACCTGCAACCTGCAGGTGTACCCAAAGCTTATGTGAGAGTTCCAGATTAACAAGTCAAGATAGTCTGCAGTTTCTTCTGGATGGGCTTCCCTCTTGCTACATTTGTTTCCTTAAAATCTTCTTGGAGCAAGGAAGGCCAGCAGTGGTGCTTTGCCCCTGCTGCAACGCTCTCCTTTCCCCATGCCTTGATTCTGTGCTACTGTCTGATATTCACTTCTGTGGTGCTTTTGGAGCAATATCAAGCAGGGCATGAGGCTGTCGCTCAAAGAAAATAGGAAATGAACAAGGCACTGAAGCAGTGAGGAAAGGAAAATGGGCATTGGCTTACAAACCATGCATAATGCTTTCCTCTTCCACCCAAATTGCTCTGGAGTTTTGCAGCACCTGATATGGTGCCTTGTATATAGTAAGTGTTTGGTACATGTTTACTGAATGAATGGGGGAAAGAAGTTGACAAAAACATCAGCATTTTCCTATTAAAAAAAAAAAACTAGCACTAAACTTCCCTGTAAGCCAGTGATTTCAGAACTTTAATGTGCATTAGAATCACCTGGAGCCTTGTTAAATGCAGAGTCTCTAGCTCTATCCCCAGAGAATCCCCAGTTTTAACAGGTTCCCAAGGTGATTGTGATACAAGTGGTTCAGGACCCACTCTGGGATCTTCTTTATGTTCCTTAAATATAGTTACAATAGGACGCTTACTCCCTTCTCATTCTTACTCTTATATTGCATTCCTTGCGTATGTGGTGTCACCTACCAGGAAGATTTGACCAGTTTCTTTCAGATTCTTCTGTCTTTTGGAAAATAATTCTAATATTTTTAAGGATGCATATGGGTTAGCATTTGAGTAATGTTCATTCATCAAGAATTAACTGAGTAACTATTGTGTGCAGAGCCCTGTTTTAGGTGTTTTTCAAACAAACCTGTCCCTCTGTTGGCCACCAGAGCAGTAATAGAAACATTAACATTTACAATACCATTGCAAATAGGTACTCCTAATTTATTGTCTCACAAAAGTTGATTTAAAAGTCTTTCTTCTCCCAACAGGTACACAGGTAATAAAGCAAGTGAAATCAGCATTTTTTATGCCTGGCATAAATTGTTATTTGTTTTGGGTGAATAGCCATTTAAACCAGGCTCCTTTACAATTTGTAGCACCTTGCTCACTGGGTCTTAAACTGCCTTACACAAATCCATTCATTAAGCCACTAAATGGCTTTATAAGATCAGAGTAAGTGGTACTTAGTTTGGCAGATGGGCAAACTGATCTTTAAACAAGTCAACTATTCCAAGGTTGGGGTAGGGGCTTATATCCCTTGTTTTTTCTTCCAGTAATACACAACTTCTCATCCTCATACTACCAGTCTTCGTCCCATGAACCAATCCTTCATTGTTTTAGTGTTTCTGTCTATCCTACCCAAAAAACCCCACAAAAGCCATGAGGTGGTTTATAATATTAAAGTGCATATACAAAGGATGATTAAACTGAAAGTGAAGATCCAAAACCAATTAGGAGAAGCTGGACAGATACCTGGCACCCAGAGGGATAATTCACTGCAATTAAACATTATATTATCCAGTAAGGAAAGGATACACATTTGACAGGAGGAGAACATTTTTTTTCCCCTGTTCCTGAATTTTAGGAGAAATTAACATAATGGGCAATGTCTGGCTATAGTTCACAGAAGATATAGAAACATTTTAAAAATACATTTCCTGCATCAGTCCTACAAAAGACCATGGGCATAATATTGAATTGTAATTCAGTGAAGGCATTACTTCATGGATTAATGATAATATTACAAAATAACCATTTATTGAGCATCTATGTGTACCTGGTACTTCATGTACAGTATCTCAGTGAATCCTCAGAATGACCTTGTGAAGGAGGTTTTGGCGAATACATTTTACTGACAAGGCTATTAAGGCTCAGAGACATTAAATATCAGTCCCAGGGTCACATAGCTAAAGTGGCAGATTAAGGATTAGCACTTGGTCTAATGACTCCAAATTCAGTGCTCTTTCTACTACAGTCTGGAAATCTAACATGTTACAGGAATAGAGTTTTAAAAATCTACAGCAGTGATTCAAGGGACATTTAGCAATGTTTGGAGACATTTTTGGTTGTCACAGCTTGGGGACGGGGGAGTGCTACTAGCATCTAGTGGCTAAACATCCTACAATGCACAGGACAGCTCCCCTCCCTGCAACAAAGAGTTATCTGGCCCAAAATGTCAATAATGCTGAGGTTGAGAAACCTTGCTTTAAGGGATGATTAACTGCATTGCTCTTAGACTATATCCCTCACTATCGTATGTATCAAGCAAGTTTTGGCCACTGCTGAAGTGCAGTCAATTCAGGGTTGAATTATCTGGCTTAAAGTGCCTGTTTTATGTTGTGGATTAAAGAAAGTCCTGTATGCTTCAGATACCAGATATGCAGGTTGAAAAATTAATATTTGTTATAAGAATGTAGAAGTCAGTAATATATTATCCAGGCAGGTCATTTCCTTTCTCCTGAGATGCAGGGGTGCCAAATTTTTTCTTAAAAACAAACTTTGAATCTATTCAAACTGTGAGATTAATATTTACAGGAAGCCCTGGAATCTGTGCCATAAAGCTAAAAAATCTGAAACACCAGTAGCTAATCCTTCACTGTTTTATTATTTTTACCCTTTCTACCTATAAAAAATAGCAGCTGCCCTATTTGATTGTAGAAGGTCTATCGAATGATTGGTTTTTAAATAGGACTGTGTCCTGGTGGGTCCACAGGTTTTAGTTGGCTCCATCACATGATTTGGAGGAGCTGAGCGTGCTGGCCTGTTGAGTGATTTTCATTTTACTACAGTTTCTACTCAGTTATCCTTTCTGAAAATAATTAGCAAACAGGCCAATGCTTCACTCTCTCCTACTCTTCATTTTCTTATAATTATGGCTTTCCAGTTACTGCCCTCTTGATCTTTTCCTTTTCATATTCAAGGCAGCAAACATTCCACATCTAGGCTGGTCACATATTAAAAACCTGCTGTGATTCCTCTTGACTGAGGGTGGAGAGTGACAATGTATCCATTGTGTCCATGGCATAGCTTTCCATCCTATATCCTGAATATTTGTATCAAAGCCCCAAAGAACCAGGCCTGAGGGTGTTCAAGGTGGAGCAGACCAAGCGAATTTGTAGTGTCATCTCCACAGGACTCCTTTTTTTCAGAGGTATAGTAGGTCTGTTGGGGCTTGTCCTAATTCATAAGAGTGTCACTGTGCCTTGTTGAGATAACAACACATTTTTTTGAGTGTGCCTTTGCTACTTCCACACTGACTAGGGAATGGATTCAACCATTCACTAGGTATTTCAGACACATAATTTATGGTCCGTGATGTAGCACAGCTGCAGATTCTAATAGCTCATACTAAGTATTAGAATAGCAGGTGGGTCCTCTGTGGATGCACGTTATGTATTATTCTCTATTCTGTGAGAAATAGTATGGGGTTCTTGGATAGTATGCTTTGTGTATTGTGTGGTGGATTGATTTTTTTTTTATTTAACAAATGTGAGAAACATTTACCCACAAACTCTTGAGCTGAAAATTTCCATGTTCTTAGCATAACTACTGCTATAGTTATATTGGTGCTCACTCTCTGGTTCTCACTTTGGTTTTACCTTCTACTCACCAAGGCTCTCCTCTTCTCAGCTTCTCCCTCTCTTCTTTTTCTTTGGATCTTTCTCAGTTGGAATGGACTTGGGTTCTCTGATACTGATATCCTTTCTATTTTAATTGCACCATCTCAATTTATGCCATTTTTGCTTTTTACGGTTTATTAGTAGCCACCTTTGGAGAGGCAGTATAGTACAGTGGTTATGGGTCCAGGCTCTGGAGGTAGATTACCTGGGTTTAGTCCTAGATCTGTCAGATTTTACCAGCTGTGTGGCTGTGGGCAAGTTATTTAACTTCCATGTGCCTTAGTTTTCCATCTGTAAATGGAAATGGAGTTGTGATGATTAAAAAAAGGTGATTCATGTGAAGCACTTAGAACAGTGCTTCACACATAGTAATTCCTTAGTAGACCTTAGCTATTATTGTTTTCCTTTGATTGTATAAGAAGAGAAAAAACTGAAATTATGACATTCTTTTAGAGATGGTTCTTTCAGATTTGTAGCTTCTTCCACCTCACCTGTAGTAATGCATCGAGGGTAAGTGAATGAAAGTATTAGCTGCATCAGCACCCAATAGTGGGAACCTCTCTGTTGAGTTGAGTCCCATTATCTATAAACGGAAATTTCTCTTCCTCCTACCCCTACCTTGTTGGGCAATCCAGCCACTGTTGGCCTCACTACAGAGCAGACATCATCCTGGCTCTCAAAGATTTTTTTTTTTTAATCACATCTATCACAGTTGTAAGTTATCATTCTTTTTTCAACCCAGCAGCTCCACCTTCAAGGACTTAGAGGGCAACAGCCTGAAGGATAGTGGACATGAGGAGAGCGACCAGACTGACAGTGAACATGACGTCCAGCGGAGCCTGTATTGTGATACTGCTGTCAATGATGTGCTGAACACCAGCGTGACCTCCATGGGATCTCAAATGCCTGATCACGGTAAGGGCTGGTTAGATGTCAGTTGCAACAGCGGACTCTGAGGAACCCAGAATGTTTGCAGGCACACTGTACCACCTTACTGCAATGAATGTATTATCAAGGTGTCCATTGAGTTAACATCTGAGCAGCATGTACAGGTTTTTGAGATGTCCTAATGGCTAGCAAGATTTTTCTTTACTCTCCCAAAGTGGATCACCTAGGAATGTATAATTTTCAGACATTTTAAAAGCTGACGACATATACATATTGCATACATTCTCTTCAGTAATAACTGTACTGAGCACATAGGAAATGAGCAGATGCCTTCTCAACAGGAATAAATGCCTGTTTTTGCTTTACTACATGAATTAAACTGATCAATTGAGTTGCAGAGAACATAGCACTAAAGAGACCAAACAGGTCTTATTTTCATATCAGGCTGGTTAGCTGCACCCAGAGACATACTGTCTTCTCTGACCACAGATTGAATACTCTTTACTGAGAATAGAAAGCACCAAACCTTCCCATTTTGTCCTTGTAACTGCTACACCAAATCCCTGTAGCTACCACTCAAATCTATGCTGTTTGTCATAGGAAGGTTCAGGGTAAGAGAATGTGGTCAACTCAGTGTAGAACAGTCCACTATTGGGAAAAACAACTTAAAGCACATGTCAAGAATAGCATCCTCACGTATGAAGAAGATAATATTTTTGTGAATTCAGCCACACGTGTTTCAGCAAGAGGAGCTATTTCAAACGGTGCCAGGCATAAACCAGGGTATAAAAACATTAACAGAGTTCAGCTAAGGTGGAACTGTTCAGATAGACTTGGGCACAAATGTCATTTTCAATGTTTTACCGATGCAAACATGCTATGCAAACAGCCTCTCCTTGTCAGTTAAGAAGTATGAATTCAGCTTGGTGTTTAGGCTCAGTGAAGCTTCAGAATGCTTGACTATGTCTTGAGAGAAGCTACACTCAAGCTCAGCTGGAAGCCCTACTGCTAAAAGACTTAAAGATGAGAAAACAAAATATGGTGATTATGTGCTGGTCTTCAGCTGTTTCATTTCACTGTAAACATCATTAAATGCTTTTGTTTTGGTTTTATAAATGAATCTGAAGGAAAAAAATGCATGATCCACAAAAAAAAAATGTTTTCCATAGGAAAAAATTAGTCACTGTCGATTCTATTAAATTGTCTGATCCATCCCCTCCCCAGCAAACTCAAGTGTCAAAGTCTATAATATGTAGAGGTCACTACCAATTGTACACTGCTGCCTTGTCTAATTGGTGAGTGGTGACATCCACAGAGATAATATACTTTCCGGGCAACTTTACTATGACTAAAGATGAAAAAAAAAATTAAACGTTTATATAACTGCAACACAGGCAATTTAATTCTCAGAAGATTAGCCATGTGTCATAGAATACGGACTGATATGCATCATTTACTAGTCGTGCGTCTCAAAGAAATGCTTTTTCATTTCTATTGGAAAGAGTTTTAGTTAGATGTTCTCTAAAATGAAATGACTCCAGGAAAGGAAGTAGTCATAATTGATTCCCACTTTATGCCTGCCTGGAACAACATCTGTTTTAATTTTTTGTCACATTTCTCTAGGAACAGTATCAGTGGACTGCAGCTAGTTTTTCTGAGAGAGTGTTTCTTACCAATGGAACATATTTAACACACACACACACATTTACCATGTAGACTGGATAATGATGAGAGTATACTAAAGCAAATGTGTGGCAATATCCTAAGACACTCCTACATATAGGATGCCATATACATACATACATACATATATACACATATATGTATATATTCTTGCTGTTCCATTTTGGCAACACTTTCACATTTTGTTTTTCAGTTGCATTTGCATGCATGTATATTTATGTTTTCATTATTCCAGAGGTAGCCAAACCTTGAACCAACCCTTAGGATTGTTCTTTTTAACTTGAGCGAATCATTAAAGTTTAGGTAAAATAGGAATTCAGGTATTATTTACATCTCAGGCTCTACCTTGTGATAGTCTACTATTTCTGAAGCTTTCCATAATGATATTCTTTTAATTGTGGTGTCCCAAGTCAACTCTGGGTTTGCCACACAGATTGTATCACCAGTTCATTTGGGTTCATTACTGCAACCGCAAACAACAGCAACAATTTCAATAAAAAACATTGTTAAACCTGCATTCACATAATACATGTATCTCATTTTATCCTAAGGCATAGTGATTGACAGGCAATCACTGGGTGAATCCACTGTGTATGCCTAGTTTCATAACCATTCTAGTTATATATGTTCCAGGGCAGTATGGTGGTGTTGCTTCAGAGGACTACCATTTTAGAAAAGTGGGGAGGAAAAATGGAATATTCTCTTGATTCAGACCTTAACTGAAAGTCTCAAGGATTTCTAGAGGGGGGAAGAAAAAGTCCCAGGTCTCTTTCGTTCAACTGACACTGTGATAGGCATCTTGAACCCAAGCATCCTGAAATCTTGGGGGTTCCAGAGCTGAACTATTCTTTTTTTTAAATTTATTTTTTATTTTTTTTATATTGTACTTCAGGTGAAGGCTTACAGAACAAATAGTTTCTCATGAAACAGTAGTGCACATGTTGTTTTATGACGTTGGTTAACAGCCTCACAACATATTAACCCTCTAACTTCTCAACATTTTTTTTTCTTTTTTTTTGGGTGAAAATACACATAGCCAAAGATACACCGTTTCAAAAATTTCTACATACAGAGTTCAGTGACATTGACTACGCTCTTCCAATTGTGCTGTTATTCTCACTTAAGAGGAAGGCTTACAGAACAAAACAGTTT
>NW_004443987.1:1802689-1873690 GCF_000243295.1 Trichechus manatus latirostris
AAATTACCGGTTGTTTTGTCTCCCGCTGGACGCTCCGTGAGGCTGCTTTCTCGTACCCCCGTTTGCTGGTCTCCGATAGGAGTCCAAGATGGTGGATCTGCGCTGCATTAGCTGGTAGGGGACCTCTGCATGAATCTCTCATCGCTCTCCATTCTCTGTCAGTTTTCTCACTCCATTTGGTGCTTGGCTGAGTTCTTTATATCTTCATTTGATGTTTTAGTGTTTCAGGATTGTTGTATTCTCTGTTTGGCTTAGTTTTTCAGGTCTTTGCTGTGGAGGGACGGCGTGGTGCTTCTGCCTAGAGTGCCATTTTTCGATTCACTGCTGCTGAACTATTCTTGAGGTTTGGGTGAGTGTCTCTGGAGAAGAGTGAGGGTTATAGTGAACTTGCCAGACCAACTTTAATCCTGATATTTCTTTTAGTGCTGTCAGAACCACTTCCAAGTTGGGCCAGTGTCCCTCACACCTTTGTTGGAGAGTTTGGCTCATCTTGGATTTCATGTCTGTAGCTCTCTGTGATTTTTTAATTTGGTTATTAGTGCAGCATCTTTCTTTGCACATATATGGACACTTAATTAATGGGGAATCTCAGGATTTTCAAATTAAAAAAAATACACATCTGTTAATTTTTTTTTTCCTTGAGCAGGAATGGTTTGTTCAACGAGCTGATACTGTGTTGCCAGTGTTTGAGGAAAAGTACAAACTGTGTTTGTTCTTCGTTTCCGAGAGTCACCTGGACTCTGTGCTTCTTCACACTGACAAATGTTCCTTTGGGATTTGTTCTTATAACGTTATTAAAGCAAAGAAATGTCCAGTGTAAGTGTCAAAGGTGCTCCATGACTCTCAGAGTAAAAGTTCAGTCTCAATTTTCACTAACTCTTTCCCCCAACCTCTCTGGGAACATTCCTAGGAATGGGGAACCAGAATCACAGTATTCAACCAAAGAAGGAAAATATTTAGAAGACTTTTGCACTCAAAGGGTGAAAGTCAGGCATGTAGCCACTGGGGAGTTTGAATTTTGTTGTGATTGCCCCAACCAAGCATATTCATGTGCTGGGTCAGGATGGAGATAGGAGGGAATGGCAGGATTGCTTTCTGGATATCTATCAATCCTGGTATCATTCTCTACATGCCGAAGACTAGGTCAGTGGCTTGATGAACTGGCTGAGCTGAACTTCCTGGTTGCCAGGTGACTGACTGCATTTCAGATTCACTTGTCATCCACAGTGCCCATAAGCTAACATGTCTCAGTTTGGTCCCAGTTCTTATTATCATAGCTGGCCAGAAGGGAAGATGATGGGGAATTCTTTATCCTCTGCTTTCCACTGCTTATTGTTTTTTTTTTTTTTTGAATGTTATCTCTTTATAGCTCTGAGTCCTTAAGAACAAATAAGTGTTGTCACTTGGCAGGCTTTACTACCTGATTTGGTTGCTGAGGTGATTTGCTGCAGAGCTTGGGAGTCACACTCAAGTCTTTTAACCAATGCCTCCCTTTCCTGAGTTTGAGTTATTTGGTAAAATTACCACCACCTGCTAGGGACAAACTTTTTTAATGCAATTCCACAGACGTCTCTAAGAAGTGTACTTGGTAAGTAGGGTGGTCAAAAGTGCCAGAGGCTTATGGGTTTGTTTGATTGGGGGTATCACTGGGCTTGAATCTCTTCCTATCAGGATTATCTCTGGCTTCAGTAGTATGGAGTTAATAGGCTTCTGGCTCCTCCTTGCTTCTTTGCATGACCATTTGTGATAAGTTGGATATGCCATTATGCTTATTTTAATGTGTATTCCTGATATGAAATTGGGTTTATGGGGATCATATCCTAGAACTGTACATTGTAGTCCCAAGCCCAACTTATTTGTTTACTTCAAATAGTACTCAGTCTCTCTCACCTTATGATTTTAATTATCGATTATAAATTCATCAGCTGAAAATATGACTCTGAGGCTCTAATATGCACCCAATTTGGAGTTCACTACAACACTGAATTGTTTTCCCTCCCATACTAATTGATACCTAATGGAAGCAACATACAGATATTTGCACTAACATCTATCTTGTTTTCACATCCAAGTACACCCAAATGCAATATAATGATTGCTTTATTTCTGAAGTGTAGGTTCTTCTGCATTTTACTGAACTTGTTTATTTATTAGTTTCATCACCTGAATATCACTTAACACGTTTGTTGTGTAAAACATGGATTTGAAGAACTTGACCTGTGACTAATGGAACTGCTGTTACAAATTAGCCATGAAAATGTTCTGTAGGCTGCATACTACGCAGTCTAGTTTCAACCACAGGTGTATTAAGACTACACTTTCAACACTCTACCAACAATGTGTGATTTCATTTTCTCTAGTCTTTTAATGAAATTATGATTCAGTGACTGAACATCCCTTCCTTTATCCTTTTACCTATCCCCTGACTCACCTCTCACCTGACTAAATTTCCCAAACACTCATTTCAATTAGTCTCTTGGCAAAATGGGGAGTTCTCAATGGAGAATATGTTGTGACACTGCAAAGCAGTGTGCCGCTGGGCTCCAGAAATGATAGTATAGGCCAGGTGTTCATAGAGTAATTGAAAATTCCATTTTATCAGAATAGCATTTGCTGTCAAAAAGTTTTATCTTTACTTCAACAAAGAGGTTGATTAGATCCCCCTGGACCTGAATTAACATCTTTGAGGCTAGATATACTGTTTTGCAATTCATGTGGTTATTTCTCCCCAGATTTTAGTCATATAGAATCTTTTTAAAATGTCTTCATCGTCTTGCAAATATACCAGGTGAAAATGTTTAATTACTTGAACAAGAAATGTATGTGTATACAGTATAACTATATATGTGTGACTTTTGATCTATTCAGTTTTAAGTTGTTTTACCTTGCCTTCAGGTACACAATATTATAATACCAGGCAGGAACAATCCATGCACAGATATGTATCACTCATTCATTCAACAGTATTTTCAAGTGCCCACTATGTGTCTGGCTCTGAGAACTTAATGTGTCAACTACTGCTGTTATTAACTGTGAAAATTATCATCTTTTTATCTTTGCTTATCTAGGGTTTACTGATGTGATCAAGTTCAGCTCAATAATGAAATTAATAATTATTTCTGGTTTTAAAAGTCATTATAAGAACAGAGCTTGAGACTATTGAAAAACCTTATTAAATTGTGCCAATAAAACAAAAGAAACAATTAGAAAACTGTTAAGATGTTATTTTCAATGAGAATATCATGAAAAATTCTTCCTTGATGTTCTAATTTGAACAATGTCACATTGATAAAATTTTTTTTTTAAATCCACCTGCACTGAGGTTGAATTTCCTGTTTACCTTTGGTTAATGCCACTGTAGGATGATAGGTTTACTCTCTAACTTGCCCAGTTAACTTCGCTGGTTTAGAGGCACTTAGTGCTACTCAATGCCAGTCCCCCTTTTCCTCTGATGCTCAGGAACTTTACTCTTTCTTGGTTTCAGCAATGGCTGGGCAGGTGAAACAAGAGGTGACAGGTGGATGCCTTTGTTGATATCAACTGCATTGCTGTGCCAAATAATTGGATTACTTCCAAAGTCTTGTTTACATTTTATTAGCAAAGCAGTCACTGGGATAAAAGTTGCCCTTTACTGATGGAAACATCCATGCTGTTAGCAGTTGTTTGCTAGCATTATTTTGGCATGGATCCTTTGGTCAGAGAATTCTTTTAGGACAGGCTACCATCAGTTTCTCCATTAGGACATTAGGAATAATACCGACTGTTAATCTGTGTTGCAATAGAACTACTATTCTCTTTTTTTTATGAAAACATTTTCCTGATCCACTTGGAACTTTTAGTTATCTCCTATTCAATGTCTGTTTTAACTTATTAATAACTACCTGTGGTAAGGGACTCATTATTATTCATCAAGAGAATAAATGTCAGGGGCTTTCTTGACTGGTTGACACTAAGAATTTCTGTATTTCTAAACATTTGAAAAGCATTGGAGGATGGAGGCTATATAAAGGGAGCACACTGAACAATTAGGAATTTCATTCTCTAGGAGGTTATGGCCCAATCGCACAAATGATCCAATATGGAATAGACTATATAGGATCAGTGAAGAAATTAATTAAGATTATTTGAGCTGGAAAGTGAAATGCATTTAAGAGGACACTTTGGTGTAATGGAATCCCTTTGGAAGATTAGTGGAAGCCGGGCCCCAACATGGTATGCTAGATACAATTATGCTCTATCTGGGTGACTTGCTAGGTAAATGCTTTCCCTTTACTTCATGAAAAAGCAAGTTCTATAGGCCTCGATAAGTATGGAAACCGCCAATAGGAAAATAGATGAGAAGCAGATCAAGTTATTTTATGGGGTCAGATCATATGGACTGCTTCATATACCCAAAAAGTCCGTTGAAATAACAAGATTGTTATCTTCTTTTGGTTTTTCATACTATTTAACGTTATTTTGTGTCCTGCTGTAACATGGTTAAGAACTATAAATAAACTCTGTCAGAATGGGAAAACATAAATCTATACTTGGATTTAAATATTTATAGAGTATTTTGGCAGTTCATTTTCGCTTTAACCCTTTACTCTGAAATAAACGTAGGGAATTAAGGCCAATCATAGTTTTAAAAGTAATTTAAAGAATACCAAAATTTTGTGTTATTTGTGTGAGCAACATAGTTGGGAGATGGCTTTCATCTCTTATCATGGATACTTTCTGTCATTTAGGTTAGGTCTTGGCCACAGGTATTTTGATCTCTGTCTTCACCAGAAGGAGCCCTGGTGGCAGTGGTTAAGCACTTAGCTGCTAACTGAAAGGTTGGTGGTTTGAACTCACCAGCTGCTCCACAGGAGAAAGATGTGGCAGTCTGCTTCTGCAAAGATTTGCAGCCTTGGAAACCGTGTGGGGCAGTTCTTCTCTGTCTTATAGGGTCACTATGAGTTAGAATTGACTCTATGGCAACAGGTCAGGTTTTGGGTTTGGTCTTCATCAGATGGTTCATTGCCAGTGAACTTTGGGCCAGGGAAAGCTTGTTTGATACATTCACTTTGGGAATATGGTTTTTTGAGAAGAAAATCTTCAGTTTCTTTCCCTGTAAGATTTACCCCTAATAAAACTCCAGCCATGGAAAAATCACCAAGCACCAGGTTGGAAAAGGTTTGAGCTGGCCTCTATGGCTATCTGCAAAGCTGAGTTTTAGAGGCTTAAACACAGGCTCCTCTGGGCACAATTTAAAAGATCTCACATAATTTAGGCTTATGACTTAGATGGACTTTTAAAGCTCAAGGTGGATAGACAAAACAGACTCTTTTGCAACTGGGAAAAATGGAACTCCATAAGCCAATCCTTCTGCCACACTGAGAGAATACAAAGAAGTTCCCCATAGTTTGAGCTAAAGAAATTATCAGTGAGATATCAGCCTTCAGGACTGTTTTGGAGCAAATCCTTTGGGACTAGACGTGTGTGCAGAATACTTGGCTTCACTTAAAAGCGTGCAGGTCAAAGATCTCTTGTGTGGTTGGAAGTATGTGCAAGACAGTGTGTAGCAGAGGTGATTTGAAAGGCACTGAATCCAGAAGGGGCCAGATGAGTTTATCAGAAAGTGAACTCTTTGAGTCAGAATTCACAAGAAAATTTTGGCTCATTGAGGTGGCCTCATGAGAGACACTTTGTCTTTTGAGAGTCCCTAGTAATCAGAAATGATGGTTCTACTCTATTATCCTCCAGAGCCGTTTAGACAACAAACATGCAAAAACTGTTAAATCTTAAATAATAGACAACACTATCTTATCATGAGTTTAGTGCTTTTTACCTTAGTAATAGCCACTTTAATGGAAAATGCATTTTTTTAGGTTCCTATTTTAGTCTAAAAGAAGAATTTTCAATCTAGCTGAAGTTAGAACCCTAAAAACAAGTTTATCTCCCCTCCTACCCCAGTCAGTTAAGCCTTAAGGTCTTTTTTTTTTTGTAAAAATTATAAATAACATGAAATTCACCAATTCAGCATTTATCACTTGTACAATTCAATGAAACCAATTTCCGGTCATGTTGTGCCACCGTCACCAGTATCCATCCGTTGCCATATTTTCCAACCTCATCAACAAAGACTCAGTGCTAGCTAGACAAAGACTGCCCTCTTTCCCCTTCCCTCCAGCCCCTGAGAACCACTGTTAAACTCTGATCTCTATACATTTGGTTATTTTAAGTGTTTCATATTATTGAAATCATGCTATAGTTTGTGTCTGACTTATTTCACTCAGCATGTTTTCAAGGTCTATCCATGTTGCCACATGTATCAGGATTTCATTTCTCTTTATGGCTGAGTGATATTCCATTGCATGTATGTACCACATTCTGTTTATTCATTCATGTGTTGATGGGCATTTTTTTTCCAACATTAGGTTGTTTCTAGTTAATGTCTAGTACCTAGCCTCTAGGTCATGCAGGAGTGCAACTGTAATCTGCTTTGAATAAAAGCAGAATTTATTATGTTGCTTCCTTTTTAAATAGAAATCTGCAGGCAAATGCTGTTCTAGTAACTTGGAGGAACTTGGTCGCCTTAGTTGATAGAAGCATAGTAGCTTCCCAGTCATGAGTTTACAAATTCAAATCCAAAGTCAGAGATATTTTTTCCAATTTATGTGTGGCTACTGTCTCCATTTCTAAGGTCATATATTCTCTTCCTTTCTAACTTGAGCTTGGATAATAATAGATGCTTGACAACTTGCTCTCTTCCCTCCTCTTTCAGCCTGTATGGAATTTTCAACCTGATGAACAATAGAATCTCCCTTTTAATACATGGACAAGAGGAATGATGTAGGCTCCAAGATATTTAGACTGGTCAAACTGTTCCAAGGCATCACCACCTGCTGTTTTTAATCATTAATGAGGCTGTCAGTTGCTCTAATCTGGGAGGTGAACCAAAAGAATGGTTTTGATTTTAATTTAATTTAAAAATCAGCTTATTGAAAAAAAAAATGCCTTCAGTTTGTAAGAGTCAGGTTGCCCACTGCTAATAAACCAGGGTAAGTCAGATGCAAAAACTGAATCGTGATTGATATGAAATTGTGAAATATTTTAAACTTTGGAAAACTATTATTATTATTACCAACACTAGCTATGAAATTTAGTCCTTTTAATTCAAAGAGCTGTTTTATTCCAGAGACATAGTGAATATAAATTTCTGTTCTATTTTTTTTCTAGAAGAAAAACTGATGCACCAAAGGTTTAAAGACTTTATTAATATTAGAACACACAAATCAATTGCAAACTCCCGAGTGAAGCCTACAGTGAAAATTCTTTTGCTTGACTCACTACCCATCAAATTGTACATTTTAGAAGTCAAGTGATTATCTGTGAGTACCCTATTAAGTTTGGGTTTGCTTACACTGGATGATTTTGCTTAGTGGCAAAATGAGAATTTAGAGAGACAGTGCCTCTGCATAGAGTGGATTTTAAAGGCCTAGAGCCAGACCTTTGTGCCAACTCTCAACTTTTGAAGGTTTCATCATGCCACTCGGAGCTTCACCAAACACTTTCAGATTTATACTTGATATCAACTGAAGCTGAAGGCAAAGAACATCCTTCTTTGACTAAAGAAAACATTACCTTACTGTTGGACCATAGTTAACCGCAGGGTAGGTGTATTGAATCGCACTAGCCTTCTGCTAACACAGCAAGTTAGCACTCCCTGAATTCAACTGATTATGTAGGTAATGAGTCTGCAAACAGACTGAGAGGCTGGAGCTGGCAGCAAGAAACCACTATTCCAAACTAACCATCTCTTATTAACCTTTGGTGTTTTCTTTGTAATGCTAATTAGAGACCCCATAAAACTATCTGTTCTGGATCTTTGGTTTAAAATACAATTTTCAAAGAAACATGATCCACTTTAAGGCTTCTGTTAGCATGGTGTTTTCCCTCATGAAGGAAAATGACTGACTTGCCATTTAAGTAAAGTTTGGGTGATTAATCTGTAATGTTCCAGTAATTAAAATGCCAGAAAAAATTGCTTCTGTAGTTGTTATAATTTATAATGCTCTCCAGAGTCTGGTGGCACTGAAGTGGGCGGCAGATGTTTCCACCAATGTTATGCATTGAAGGTCTTAAGGAACCCACTCCCAGGCTGTAGCCCTGTCTGCTAGACTGTTTGCCTTCTGCTTGAGACTGAATTTCTCCTGATTGCCTGAGGGAGTTCGAGGTGTGTTTTGCTTCCTTTCTGAGGGATGACTAGCCAAGGAATGAGCATTGTGTTCTTGGGAGGGGAAAATGTCTTCTAAGTTTAAAAGCTGTTTAGCTCAAAATGGTAAGTTATCAAATGGACCCACCCAACATTCAAACTGTTAGATTTGCATGATGAAGATGGAGGAGCAGCATTCCTTGCTGCTGGAGTCCCTCATCCCACTCCCTGTTTGATATTTTCAACACCCAGAAGTGTGTTATTGAGCAAACACCATTGTAAGAAGAGTGTTGAAAGCCTGTTGGACACCTGTGTTCATCCTGGGCTTTTGTTGATCCTTCTACAGCACCTTTTAGTGCCTTTTCTCTCTTATTTCTCTCTTATTTGTTCTAAATAAAAATTACCTGAAATGAATGACTTAATGGTCCTAGGGGCCAGAATCTCTGGATGAAGGAAGGACTGTCTGTTAAATGAGATTTGCAAAGGTAGTCATTGTTTGTTTGATTCAGAAAAGGGATACGTCTCCCAGATGCCTGATAAAAATCATCTAGGATCCCATAGGGATTAAAATACCTGTACCAGAAACACAGGCACAGAGCCTAATATTGTACTTGCAGCATTACCTAGATCCCCTTTGGTATCTTAACTTTTTCACTGTCATCAATATAGAATGTTTAATGTCCTAAAAAGTCCCCAGTATCATTGTGATAGGGAGTTCGTATTGTAATATATCGTTTATCTCTCACAGCAACTCTGAGAGGGAAACGAGCATAGAATTCCAAAAAGTCAAGAGAGGAGTGACAGCCATTAAAGTGTGAGTCAAAGTCAGATTCTTAGCTGATTGAGAAAGGTAGAGACAGTCAGAATGAGGTGATAAGAGAGAAATGAAGTAGGATATAAATATCTATGCTTGAAACTAAGGTTGGTAAGGATTTGGGGGGCATAATCCAGACTTCCATTAACATCTAGCTTATCCTCACAGGTAAACCTGGTAATTCCAGTTCTCATTAGAGTCTTCAAGACAGTGTCCCATCAATTCAGGCTCCAACTAATATGAGCTGGTCCTAAAGAATCAGTACAACTACTTCCACCGTACTCCATTATCCTCAAGATTGATATCCCTAGTCTGCCTGTAAACGCAAAGACAAGCAGGATGTCATAGTTACTGAGTACAGACTTTGGAATAAGACAAATTTAAGTCCTACCGTTATCTTTGCTACTTGATAACTACTGGCCTTAGTCAAGCTACTTATTCATTTTTCAGCCCTCAATTTCTTCATCTGCAAAATGGGAGTAATAATAGAAATTACCTATCAGAGTGCTTATACGATGATCCAGGTAAAACACTTAGCATACTTCCTGGTACATAGTAAGTGCTCAAAAAATAAAAAGTGCTGCTATTACTGCAGAAGTTGAGTAAGTGAAATATCCATTTTGCATGATTTCAGGGACCCTACCCAAAGTTTCTCATCTGCTTGCTCCTGTCTATGATCCGTTTAACAGAGAGTCAGGCATTTCATTTTGCAATTATAGTTCAAACTTCAAGCAACCCATGGGGAGAGGAAATTCATTTGTTCAAATTCACACTACATTGTAATTGGCTGTATTAGATTGTTTCTGAGTTTGTAACTTGGTGGGGGGGGGGTGAAGGTTTCTAGAATATTGAACATTAAGAACCTAGAGAATCACAGAAAAGTGATGCCAAGGGTGGCAACTTCACGAGTTTGCCCAGACATATCAATGACCAAAGGAACATGGGGGAACACAGTGATTTACTCACTGTGAAATGTCTAAATGCTGGAAGGATGACTTCACTATCAAATAGTTTTCCTGAAGCCAAGACTTTGACTTGAGAAATTATAAGATGCCCACCAAAGGTATTCATGGAACTTTGAAAAGAGATTTGAGTTAATCAACATTTAAAAATCTACATATTCTTGAGCACCTGTGAGGCAAGCAAAGCTCTGGTTCTTTTCCTGTAGTGTTGACTCTGCTTTGTTCTCCCTTTGTAAAAAAGTGCATCCCCTCCCCCAGGGTCCCTATTACTCTTCCCTGCACTTCCTCTCTTGCCTCACTGCTCTTAAATGGTAATGTGTGGCAGACATTTTGATTTTTTTTCCGGTTCCCACCTCATGCCCAGACTTTCATTAAAAAATACATGAGGAGATGCATTTTTCATTTCTAGTTTTCCAAAAAAAAGTCACTCTGCAAAGGATCCTTTCTATTCTTTTCTTTTTTTCTGCCAATGGACTGCAAAATGCCCAGCTCCTACCTGAAAGGTCGTATCTCCTTGTCATATGAATGAGCTCACAGCAGGTCCATGGGGATAGTGTCATCTGAGTAATGATTGGAATTTATGTGCCTTTGGATTTCTGCCTCTTTTTGTAGTGGACAAAAATGATTGTGTTAATGATAGAAGAAAATCTCAATCAAAGCCCCTTACAAAATCTTCTCTATATAAATGCCAGGAGTGAGCCACTTGAATACACACTTGATAAATGAAAAATATCTTTTTTTACCCCTGCCTTGCTTAGAGCCGTTTGTCTTATATTAATGTAAGTCAGGTAGCTCACCTTCACTGGTTATAGGGTACTGAATCTAGCTGGCAGTCTGCAGTTTTGTGGCATAAAATGCTTTAGCTTATAAGGGGACTTATGTCATGTTTGTGTTTGCCAACATCCTAACGGAGAGATAGGGAGGGGGAAGGAGAGAGAGAAACTTTTTCTGTCTTTGATGCAATGGAGACCTGACTTATGTGTACCTCTGTGTATGTGTGTGTGTGTGTGTGTGTGTGTGTGTGTGTGTGAGTGTGAGTGAGTAAGAGAGAGAACTGTATGATACTAGGGGATATGTAAAAATGACCTGTAACACAGGGTAAACATTGTGTTTTTGAAGAAAAATGCAAGTTCATTGTGAAAGTGAACTTTCTTTCATAGTTTGAACATAACATTCCATGATGAATGTAACTGAAAGCGCATAATTTTTGCCTTCCTAAAATTCCAAATCCACGATCTATATGCAAAATGCTAATAAGAGAATTACTGTCCTTAAAATAATTTAATCCCAAGTAGCTCAGTGGGAACAGAGACAAAGTAATCTTAATATGTGAATAATGCCTAATAAAGTACCCTCTTCCCAGTACATATAATTGTGAAGCAGATAGCTAGTTTTCTTTGTCCTTTTCCTCACTGACCTGTTGACATGAGCACTTTACTGTCAGCATGATCTAGTTTAGCAGAAAGAACACTGACCTAAGAGTCAGGGGCTTTAGATTCTCACCATATTCCACCAATTAATAGCTATGTGATTGTGAGCAAGTTACTTGCCCTGTCTACTCTTCAGGTTTCTCATCTGTAAAATGAGGGATACTAGTAGTACTTACCTTATAGGGTGATTGTAAGGATTAAATGAGATAATATATGTAAAACACTTAGCACAGCGTGTATTCTATTGTTGTGTGCCCTCGAGTCGATTCTGACTCATAGCAACCCTATACAACAGAGTAGAACTGCCCCATAGGGTTTCCTAGGCTGTAATCTTTATGGAAGCAGGTGGCCAGGTTTTTTCTCCCGTGAAGCCGCTGGTGGGTTCGAACTACCAACCTTTCAGTTAGCAGCTGAGCACTTAACCGCTGCGCCACCAGGGCTCCTTCTATTCTGTAGTAGATGCTCAAAATTGGTAGTGCTAAAATGACCCTGATGAAGTCATCCCCTTTCTTGGTTTACTTTTCTCTCTTCTTCATCACATATCCATGTCTCTCATTTTAAAATCTTGGGTAAAATGTATGTCCTATAAGAAGTCTTTCCTAACATTTAGTTTGTCCTGATCTCTTCTTTACCTGGCATCTTTTCAACACCTACGTACATACTTTAAATCATGCTAATTTACTTTTTGCCTATTTTTCAAAAATATAAAATGAGGGAGTGATAATTGTCAAGACTGTCCAACTTCTAAGGTTCTTTTATTCTGCATTTTGGGTTCTGGGCACAACCTTTTCAGATTCCTGAGCACACAGCCATTTACCAATGGGTCAAAGATGAGAGCCATAGTCAAGTTAACAGATGGTATGGGGTGCTTGCTTTGAGGGGTAATTGCTCTTTCATCTTAACTTCCTCCCTTTGGCATCCTTTCTTGGAAGCTGCTTAATGACAATGTCATGAAGCATAGAGTGAAAATGAAACTGAAATAGTAAGTCACTTGTCTATTTCAGAAAAAAAAATTATGGTTAAAAACTAAGAACCAGTGAAATTCTACCAAAGGAGGGTATGATGGTTAAGGTTGTGTGTCAACTTTGCTGGGCCATGATTCCCAGTGGTTTGGCATTTATGTAATGATGTAGTTTGGCAGTTATGTCATGTAATTTGGCAGTTATGTAATGATATAGTTATCCTCCATTTTGTGATGTAATGTAATCACCTCCATGATGTGATCTGATGTGATCAGCCAATCAGTTATAAGGGGCGTTTCCTTGAGGGTGTGGCCTGAATCCAATATATGGATGTTCTGGCAAAGCTCACTGGCTTTTGCTTGCTCTGGATCATGCATCTGGCTTGTCACCATCTGACCTCTGGTTCTTGGGACTTGAGCCAGCGGCCTGCCGTATTGGCTTCCAGTCTTGGGATTTGTTAGCCTCTGCAGCCTGTGAGCCAGCAGCCTGCTGTCTGACCTGCCAGTCTTGGTTTCGTCAGCCCCTGCAGCTCAGTGAGACAGGAGAAGCCTCCAGGCTAACACCTGACCCATGGACTTGGTCTTGCCAGCCTCTATAACCACATGAGCCATTTTCTTCAGATAAATCTCTCTCTCTCTCTCTCTCTCTATATATATATATATGTGTGTATATATATACCTGCTTCAGTGGTTTTGCTTCTCTAGAAAACCCAGCCTAAGACAGACGGGCTTTTCCCTCTAGTATTAGGGTGAAAGAATTCTAAGGCTACAATAGACTTAGATTGTCTCTTCATTCCCCCTTTCCAAAGCAAGGTGGCTATTTCTAGTTGATAACTATCTCTATTTTCCTTAAACAGAGTTTAAGAAGACTCTTCCTTCTTGGCTAACATTCATACCCCTCAAAGTTGGAAGTTGGTCTGTTCTTCATAATATCTAAGACACAAATCTTGTGTCCTTTCTTCTATGGGGTCAGTTTTAAACTGCTGACTCTATGACAGGCTACATAAACATACATAAACACACACACACCCACATACACCCACACACACGTTTTTTCTTGGTGCTTTTTATTTAGTTCTCCCTTCAACTCACCTCTTTTAAAACAGCCTAATTCTATCGTCTTTCCTTCTAAGGACAACTTCTCCTTTATCATATTTTTACAGTGAATAGCGATATTCTCAATGCCATTGAGTAAGAATTTTCACTTGTAACGGTTCAAAAATTTCCCCTATTGAAGAATTTTGTAGTTTTCATTTGCTACAGTTGCCTTTTTTACTACTTTTCCCTCCTCCCCCACAGCTCATAGCACACTTCTACGAATGTAGAAGACCCTCAGCAAACAAATGTTGACCAGCTCACTGCACTGAACACCATCAAACAACAGATGCCACCCACCAGTGTTTGATCCCCAGGGCAGTTCTCATCCACCCCGTTTTACAGATGCCGGAGGTGAAATGATTTACTCTAAGCCAGGGCAGGGATCAGAAAAGAGTTTGTGTTTCCTGGATTTATTATGTGACTCCGGGGCATTGTTCTGTTTTTCCGTTTGAAATCTCAAAGGCTACTGGACTGGCAGGAAGTTTTCATTCCTGTTACGAAAGGGCTGCCTCCTCCAATTTGGAAGAGATGTAGCTCAGGGAAACTGCAGCAGAATATAGCAGTGAAGTCAGAAAGATTAGGGAGCCAGAAGCATTACTACGACATAGAAGGAAATAACTGGTGTGACTAACTAGCCCAGGGGACATGTTTGATAGTACCCAGGTGTATCTACAACATTGGCATTTGTATAGATGTTGGCCTTTCACTTTATTTCTTACTTTTTACTCTTTGAGTTGGCCTGCTGTGTTATCTGTGTTACTGGCAATTCCGTTGACCACAACACTTCAATTGAATCACAGCTTGAGTCTTGAAGTTTCCTTCCTTCTAACCTTGCTGGTTTCTTGCTCATGTTGGTGCTTAAAACTTTTCCTTTCGAAAGATATCCGAGGAAATTCAAGTCTTTAGCTTCTGTTCCCCTCATAATTTTTTCTGAGCTGGAGGTATTTTGGATCAGATATTTTCCCTATGATAAATGGCAGAAGTTTTATTGGCTGGCTCCATTCTTTTTGACTGTTGAACTGCAAGTTTGCTGAGGCCCGATGATTCTAGATTGGCTTCCTCTTTGTGGTGTATTGTATGGGAACTTTGGTGATGATCATTTCTCAAAGATGATCTGAAAAAAGATTTTCTGCATCATTAAAACACCCTGTGAGCACCCTTGACTTTCCAATATTTATTGTTTCCTATTGATTTTATCTTTTTATTGGGATTTTTGTGGTATAGGGGAAAATCCCTAATTAAGGCGTCTGGATCCAAGTTCTTGGTCTGCCACTAACTCCATGTCTCATCTCAAGCAACCTATTTCTCTCTTGGACCCCAGTTTCCTTATCTGTAGGTGAAGAGTTTGGACTGGAATGCTTTATAGGGTCTCATTACTGCTAATTTTCTATGAATCATCATTGCTCATTTAGTATGAAAAGATTATTGGAGAAGTGGAAGGCATTTTGGCTGGATTTTCCTCTGCGTTTCTAAAACCCAAGGCAAAGTGAGAGATTTGACTCAGTTGGTCATGGGGCTTTGGGTTGCAAAAATCCTTCCATCGTGGCAAGGGAGACTAGAGTGAAAAATTGGTGAAGCTATTTTGTGCTAAACATTTTTCTGAGCTTCTTACTTTTCTCTTGCTTTTGTTTAGCTTAACTCTGCTTTCAAATGTGTGTATTTTAGTGGAAATGGTTCTCCATTCCTTTTACACCCAGTTCATGTTCTCATCTTCTTTCTCCCTTACTGAATCATCCATTTCTGAATAGTTTGCAATTTTCAACTTAATTAGGTCTTTCCCCTAAGTGAAGAACACAGCTGTCCCCCCTCTGATGCTTTGGCAGCTGCCTCTGTCTTTCCAAAAATGGAATGATTAGCTCACTCCTTCAATTTCTTAGCTGGCCGCTAATTCAGGAGTACTAGCCTATTCTTGTGCGATGGAACTACCAAATCTCATGGCCAGAGTTGTTCCTATTTGCCTTTGGTACCTTTTAATATTTTGGGGGGCTTTAATGCTCCTTAGAAGTGAGGATGGTGAGACTTCGTCATACGCACTTTGGACATGTTATCGGGAGGGACCAGTCCCTGGGAGAAGGATATTATGCTTGGTAAGTAGCTGGTCAGCGAAAAAGAGGAGACCCTCAATGAGATGGATTGACACAGTGGCTGCAACAATGGGCTCAAACATAGCAACGATTATGAGGATGGTGCAGGACTGGGCTGTGTTTCATTCTGTTGTACACAGGGTCACTATGAGTGGGAACTGACTTGATGGCACCTAACAACAACAACAACTCATCTGAAGTGAGAGATTTATCAGTCAGTCATTGCTCCATTTGGCTTATTATCTCCAGTGATTTAATTGTAAAGCCTGTTGCGATGTTGTCCCATCTATAAGGAGAACCTAGCCCTGTGCCCCTGATGTGGTTTTGATGGAGAACTGGAGGATAAAAAGATCCTGAATGTATTTTGTGCCTGAGTTAGATGGCCCTCATTTGTCACAGGTTCTCCACTTCAATTTCTAAGAAGCCCTACTGCCTTTTGGTCTTTTCATTTTGTTTTTATGTACCTATATTTAAGAAACATTGTTTCTTTTTCCTAGGTGCTCTGACTTGAGCTGCCCCTCTGACCTTTGAGTTTATGATTCCCCATTCCCATTGTTAATTGTTGGTATTTCCTTTTTATCAACCTTCCCTCACATTTAAGATATCAAGTCAGCTTTTCCACACCACTCCAACTCCCCACTCACATTATGCTCCCTGTTAATCAACCCAAAGCATTCTGTATTTTGGGTTTAGTACTGCTGTTCTAAATGTATGTGGTGCAGTCTGTTTTTGCTTCTCCGCCCCAAGTGCCTCATTCAATTTAATTCCTCATACTTAGCATTTACACATATTGTCAATATTTCCTTTCTGAGGTCTATTTTTTAGATTTAAATACATTCTGCATGTCTTGTTTGTTTTTTCAATGATAAGATGTACTGCAACAGAGAGTCACAATTAGCTCTGTGTCTAGGAGGAAAAGAAAGCAGAGAGGGAAAGAGCATTTTCACATTCTCAGAAAGAGTATATAAGGGCCAGCCTTTGGCAAAATTGTGATTACAGTGACACTGTATCTCTCTGCCTGCACCTTCCCCTCCATTTGAGAGCACAGGTGTCTAATACTCTCCTTGGGTTTTCTTAGTTTCCATCACCATTAGCCTTTCTACTCAGGGCCTTGCATTCTAAACCTTTTTTGTTTTTTTGTTTTTTTGCTTGTTTCCTACTTCCCATATAAAAACTTACCTGTTCCATGTTTCATTTCCCCAAGCACCTAATTATTTCAAGGGATCTGTTTAAGCTAACCATTCTCCCTTCCCAAATAGCATTTGCATCTTAATGTGATAATCCAAAGGAATAATTAATAGTGGCATTTGGATCACCACAGAAGCCTGATGTGGGCAATGTCTTTAAGGTGGGGTCTTTCCTAGCATCTCTTCCTTCATATTCCACCAGTAGTTGGCTACATGGCCTATGGATAAGGCCAGCTTGGACTCCATTTATCCCAAAGAGTTAGAGCTGCCTGATGTATAACAATAACTAATAATGTATCGAATGCTTCCTTTGTACCAGGCACTCTTTAGCTTGGTTTATGTTCATTCCCTCTTTTAATCATCCCAACAAACCTATGAGGTCAGTGCTATTATTTCTATCTTCCAGATTAGAAAAACAAAACAAAAAAGCATGAAGAGTAACTTTAAGTAATTTTCCATAAGCTAGAGCTAGTAAGTAGTACAGCTGGGGTTTGAACCCAGATAGTCTTGCTTCAGAGCCCATACTCTTAAGCCCTATGCTTCACCGCCTCCGCGAGAGAGATGGTGCCTTCTTCAAGTGCACATTTCACCAGGAGGAGCTGGCTTCAGATGTGCTGCAGGGTAGTAAGCTTCACTTTGGCAAGGAGCAGATTATATCTTGAGTTGCTCAGGTAGATCTGATTTACACTTCTTTCTGGAGAGAAGATTGCCTTTGGATACAGTGTTGCAGCAGAGAGGTTTACTTTTGCTTTTCTGAACCCAAAGAATTAGCAATGTTAAAAACTTTCCTCACCAGTCCCTATGGCCTTAGGTCTTCATCAGGAATGGCCGTCAAATTGTCTAGGGTCAAGGTTACAGTCTATCTTTTCCCTGCTTTTGGTGCTGCTGTGCTTGATGCAGGTGGGCAGGAACATGGCAGACTCAGGGTGGGTGTTCCATGAGAGGGACAGCAGGCCCACCCGTACTCTCAAGGGCTAGAATGGCTGGAAATCCAGCCACTTTGAGGTAGTTCCAATCTCTTCACTGTAAGCAATTTTTTAATGTAGTGACGTAATGAAATGTGTTCTGAGGTGGATGATTGTGTTTCCTGTTATTACTGCTTTTCCTTCTGGACTGAGCTTTTATTGGCTGCCTCCTACTTACTAGTAGACAGAAAACGTCATACCAGTGGGTTACTGCAATCGTGGTAATGAACATTCTGCCTAGGAAGGGGAGCATTCTCTCTTTCCCTGTAGCCATTACCCCAACACTGGGTATTTAATACCTTCGTTTATTCTCCTTTAGACAAATAGGATTAAATCCAGAATGAAGCAGGGAACAGTCTTACCCATTCTGTGCTTTGCATGATTTTCAAGGTTGCACAGTTCCAGCTGTGTAAACATGATTGTAGAACTTAGGTATTGTCTAATGGAGGAGGATTGCAATTTGGGAGAGGCACACCACGGCTGGGCTGGAGCCAGACATTCTTCCACCCACTCAAGTCCACACCCTGCGGAGTCGGCTTGCTCAGCTTCTAGAGTCAGAAGTGAAGATGGGGCAGCTGGAATTAATTATACTGTTTTGTAGCTTTGTATCGTAGGGAATGAGAACTAGGCAAGGGTTTAGGAAAATCTAAGACCATTATCCTTAAAGATGCTCCAGTTATGGTGCTAGGAACAAAGAAATAGAAGACATTGGACAAAATAAGGAAGCTAAAAATATTAAATATGACAAGAAAAAATAAATAAAAAATATTTATTAAATTATAGCTGCATTTTTATTCCATTTGATTTTCTCTGGTCACTGGAAACAAGGGCAGAGAAATACTGTGTTCATTAGAAAAGACTGATTTGTTCTATCTGATATCTGGACTTAGCTTTGTTTTTGAAATTTGTTTAAGTAATGACTAGCTCAGTAATACTAAATACTTCTAATATATGAGCACCATTATTGTAGAAGGAAATGTGGTTTCTCCATAGCAAATACAAATACTATGAATCATCCAATTCATCCATCCCCACCCAAGATTATATACTAAATTGGCTCTGCTCCGTTCACTAGTCTGGAATCTAGCAATTATTCAGTCCCTCTAAAGAGGCATATGGGCATACATATTCCTGAGCTCCAAAGTATGGACTTTTTGTTGAGAGAGTAGGTTGCAATGCCATAGATTCTCCAGGTTAGTCTTGGGGAAGGGTCATTGATGATTAACACAAGAGTGTTAGCTTTCCATTGGATGTGAATGTCAGGACATGAAGAAAACAAAACATTACCTTTTAAATGCATTGGAGTGCTGTTGCATTTATGGACAACCCAGTAAATGATATTCATTCCTGATTAAATAGACCACTGAAAAGCTATTTTCCTGAGCAGCTTACTTCAAGACAGTGTCTCTGAGTCAGAATATTCTCTTATACAATGGGAAGCTCTGGTCTGAGAAGAAAAGCCAGGTTGACAGAGCACTGAGCTTGAATCATATGGAAGGTGTTCAAGAATAGAAAGGGAAGGAAAATTCAATAAATTACCACTGATGCAATATTGAAATGGCAGGGAGATAAGAGACTCACTAGAGAGGTCTGTACTATGATGTGTACACACCCACTCTTCTGTTCACTCGCTATGGGAGTCTGAAGAGGCAGAAACATGCCTCTAGAGTGCCAGCAGGGCATATGGGAAACTCTTCCATCTTCCGTTACATTCTACCGGGGAGGGGGGCAGTCCTGTCTCTCAATACTGCCCATGTCCTGCCCCTGGAACTTGAGACTGGGATGCATATTAGTGCTGTGCTGAATGCTAAATTGTAGCATATGCAGAGCGTCACATAACACTTAGCTTGTGGGTGCTTGTCTGAATCATTAGGTGCAAGCATTATGGGTGCCATAATAACACTGGAATTTCTGCAACTAAAAAGGAAACACATTTGGCTTGTACTTCATCCACAATCACTTACACTTAAGCAATTGATAGTTGATTGGGATCTGTAGACTGCTGGGCTTGTGCCATGGGACTTCTAAGGATATTTGATGGGTGGAACAGACAGCAAAGGTTGTAGATTTTGGCAAGCTGTAGTTCTCGTTAGTCAGACTGTATCTGACACGAGAGATTCCAGTTCGCCAAGATGAAGCTTACTTCTCTAGGCTTTGGCTGATGGCCCACTGTTATTAATGTGAAAGACAGGAGACTACCAATACATTAGGCTGTGAGTTTCCAACAAGCAAGCGGTTGAGTGATCTATTTGAATACCCTGTTGTATGTTCTAGGCAGACACAAAATTTATGGCAGCCTTTTGGGAATTTGAGAGAATTCTAATTGTTAAAAATTTTATCCTATAGTAAGTGTTAAGCATTCACTCGCCTAAGAGGGAAATGTGGGCTCTTGTATAGGGTGTAGTTGTACAGTTAATATTCATCTCTTCAAAATTTTCCCATGAAGGGATGCTGGTACCCTGCTAAGGAAATTCCAGACACAGCTGTTTCCAACAATAGGGGAGAGGGTGAAGGGTCTTTGGTTGGAAAGAGAGAATGCCCCAGAGAATAAGCCTTTTCCATATTGGGTGGATTTCCTGGCAGAGACTTGGCCACTGCTCTTTTCTCTGATTGATTTCCTATAGCTGCCCTTGATGTGTGAGTTTCTAGGCAGAAAGTTTTGATGTGATGAGGAAAGACCATGGAGCTGAAGAAAGAGAGATGAGGTCTGAACAGAATGGTAAGACAAGAGGATACTTTTGGTCATGGCAGAGATAAGTTGAATACTGTGGAATGGAGACAAGGGCAATGAGATGAGAAAAGAGAAATGGGAATTAATTCACGAAAGCACTTATTATTTATAGGTTGGGATAAAAGGTTCATTGAACTCCAGGGGAACCTTCCTTTAAGCAGTGCCTGTGAATATGTTGAAATTTTGTAAAGGCATTACCATGTTAAATGCGCTGGGGGAGCTGACAACCCACATTTCGTGGATTATTCTGTCAAGTGCATAATCAATCTACTATTCCCCTGCCCTGGACAATCTTTGAGGAGGGTGGTTAGGGTAAAGTAATAGAACAGATGGGAGATTTCCTCTCAGGAAAATTCAAGGGCTTCCTTAAACAAAAAGGAGATGTGAGCGTCCCCTTTTACTCTCTAAACAACCTTTCTGAGAACTATCTTGGAAATTCTTTTCTGGCTTTCTCACAGATCCCAAGTGATTTCTTAAACGTTTAGAGACTATGCTTAGTTTTACTTTTTAAAATTAAAGTTGGTTTGTGCTGAAAAATAAAATCATCTGGACAGCCTGTGTCTAGTTGGGTGGTGCAGCAAAAAGGCAAGCTCTTGTATCAATCTTTATTCCCTCTGTAAACCCAGATGACCAGAAGGGAAGGCTGTTATTAATGGTAATGCAGACAAGAAAAAAAGGCTATTATTTTCAGTCTGTTGAACAGTACAAAAATGCTTCTCAAGCACTGCGTTCAGATGTTTCTTTTTATTAGTTGTCACACAAGGAATTAAACTCATTTCAAACAGTTCGTTTTCCCACTCTTGTCTCTGTAAAATCATTACTCATGAGTGGTTTCTTTGTTGAAATACTGCTGACCTCCCATATTGGAACAGACAACAGGGTGTTAAAAATATAAACTTTCAGTTTGCATAAACTCTGGAAGAAGGGGGACAAAGATTCCCCAGGAGAATAAAATCATTCGTCAATGTCCTTGTTTGTTAGTGTCCTATAAGCATCTTACCCAGGAAGCTATGTCAGCATTATAGTCCTGTGTAGCTGTGTGTGTGTGTGTGTGTGTGTGTGTGTGTGTATGCTCATGTGTGTGTGTGATTAATAACAGCAGAGAGCTCTTTGAATGCCAGTAGCATGTTTTAAAATATAATTCTGCATCTGCCCTTCCTTCTACTCATTTCCAGTCTTTTCTACCCCCCTTCCCAGGGCCATTAGGATAGATAAAGGAGTGGTGCCATGTCTTAATATATGAGCAGACAATGTGATCCTTAGCTCTTCAGCTAGGCGCCGTTTGTATTTTGCCAAAGCTGATTATTTTATCTGCAGTTTTAATAACAAGCTAGATTATTTGCTGTTCACTAACTGATAGAAGCAAATAAAAAAAGATTGCAAAGTGGAATTAAGGGGATAAGAAAGCTCTAGGGCCAAAGAAGCCTTGTGCTTTAATTAATAATTTCAATTTACTCTTAGAGTATTTTTATACTAGAATCCCAACATTCTATATTAAACAAATCTCTACCCTCCTTCTCTGTAACTGCCAAATTGGAATCTCAGAGCATGGAAATCATGCAGTCTTGAATGAACCTTCAAATTCTCTACTCCCAATGCTGTCTTGTTCTCTGTACACAGAATTAGACTCCTCAGGGCTTCTCCCACCACAGGATGGCATTACTTCATTAGCCCCGTGTTTCACAGACCCAGTCATGAAAGATTGACATTTTAACCAACAAGGGGCAAATGCAATAAAATTGGAGTTCAGGAGATGCAATGTTTTGGAAAAACAGATTATTCCAAGGGTGTAAAGATACATGATCTGTAGTAAATGGACAAAGCATTTAAATTCACCAGCCTGATTTTCAGTAATCTTTTGATGTGTTCCATTGTTTTAATTTGTCAATGGAAATAAGTATTCAGGATCATGAGGACTGGCTGTGGCAGCGGCAGGGCCGTGGTGGTGGTGGTGGCAGTGGTGGTGTGTGTGTGAGTGTGTGTATATGTGAGTGTGCATGTGTGTGTGAGTGTGTGTATATGTGAGTGTGCATGTGTGTGAGTGTGTGTGTGTGTGTGTGTGTGTGTTTCATGGCCATGATCCAGGTTTACTATCTATCAGCTGTCACATAGTTTTCTCTAGAGCTGTGTCAGAATGTCTTGACTCAGGTTATCTCAACCGGAGAGTCTTCTGCTACTTCTATATTTTAGGGTGCTAGCCAACTCAAAAAAAGCCCTCATAGCTGTGTCGCAAATAGATTCCAAGACCTCCCTAGTGTTTTAGATGGAAAAGCCATTCTCTTGCTCAAAGAAGCGTTGGGAAGCTGGAGGCCAGGTAGTCATCCTGGAACTGCCATGTGCTAAAAGTATAAAGGACTCTTTCTTCTTAACAAGAGTAGTGGAACAAGTATAGAGTGCCTTCAAATTATCAAGCTTCCTCAGAGAATAGATTAATTGGCCTTTCTTCTGAATTTGTCTAATTGCTTTTGAGGCAACACTGAAAAAATATGGTTTGTTTTCTACTATTAGTATGATTAAATGGACAACTGGAAAAAGAATAATTCTAAGCAATTTTAAGGAAGAGAGCAAGAGAATAAAACTGAGCGTTGTCCATGAAAGATGGGTAATGACAAGTAAACACAGAAGGTAGCATTTGATCCCTTCAATTTTGGTATTCATTATTCATAGTTATTATTCATAAATTCCAGCACAAATATTAGGCCTGCACCCCAGTGACACATTTGCATTTTATTTTAAGTTGATTTCTACCTGGTTTTGCAAGTAAGCATTTAATCGTTTTGACTGTCTCACTCTTTCTCTGTTGCTGTTGCTTTTCTTTTTCACATACTGGCTTCTATCCCTTTCACACTCTTTATCTCCATCATCCATCTCACTCTTCCCCCCACCCCCACACATCTCTCTTTTTTCTTAATGTTTTAGAAAAAAAGATTTCTGACATGGAAAAGTGATATTTGAATAGATTCCCCTAAGGCCATCAATTTACTTTTAATTTGCCTGGAACTAAGCTTTTCTTTGTTGCAATGAGGAAGGATTGAAACTGCTGTAAAATTTATTAGCTTCCAGGAAGATATTTGAAATGAATTCTTTTAAATGATTGTGCTGTTTGCTGTACCCAGAAGCAGTGTCATTGCAATTACAGGATTCCAGATGGTTGCTGAAGTTGCACTGAGACATCAAGATAATGCTAGACTTTTCTATGAGGCTTTTGTCGGTAATGAATAGTCCAACCTAGGTAGCTAACTGATTTTAATCCCTCTGACACTCCTGTTTACTTCCAGTGACCATTTTTAGTGATTTCTACCCAGTTGGTGATGTGACACACTATCCCTTTGAATAATTGCAAAGGCAGTGATTGGTTTACTGAGAGGTTTTTTTTGTTTTTTCAAATGGGGAAGAGGTGATTGGAGAGTTACAAAGTTACCAGTGTTGTTCCTTTGCCTCTCCACCCAGTCACATGAACATTTTGGCAGTCAAGAATCTTTAAAGAATTCAGCAGTTACAGTTGCAACATTTTTCATTGACTTATGTCTAGCATTGCCTATTCCACAAAACTATATGTCCTGGGACTTCACTGAAGGAAGTGTCAGTTCCTGTTAAGGGGAACACCAGCTGCTGGGTGCCTTTTTTTCTTTCCTCCAACATAAAATTTTCATTAAAAAAGGGGAGATTTTTTTTTTCTCGCAGTTAAAGTGCCCTGTCTCCTTTTGCTTTCTGTGCCAGCTTTATTTGTGCCATCCTTACTGTGTGTTCTCTCAGGCACCCAGAGCTCACAACCATCATAAAAGTGGTTTTTCCACAAGCCGATGATGGGCAGGAAATTTCCTTATTTTCCAGGAAAGAGTGAAACCAAGTTGGAGATAATTTTAGGTTCAGAGCTACTCATAAGTCATCTAAAAGCTCTGTCTTCCCAGTAGCACAGCTACCTGTAGACTGTGTGAAACGATATGACTGTTTTTAATCAATGAAAAGTCAACCAAAACCAGTTTGAGTTCTCCAAAGAAGTGACTAGGTGTTGTAGGTGTCCCGTGGATATAGCCTAAGGGACTTAATTTTGTGGGCATCTTAGAATGAAGCTTTCAAAAACGGTCCCATTTTACTCAGTGTTGCAGTATCTCAGTGTTCCTTTTTGGGGAAATAGTTCATTGGCCTTCTGTGACAACTCAAATTTTACTTGTAGAGATGCTTTTCCAAATGGTTTCTAAGTATCTAGATGAAGTCTAGCACTTTGTCCGATAATTTTCTCCATCATAGTAGCCAAAATACAAAGATTCCAGTCTAGTCAATCTCTGCTTATCCTCAGTCACTGTCAGTACCTCTTATTTCTTAGTCTTATTATTTTCCAGGCAACCTTCTGCTTCATTTCCTTGCTCCCCATGCATCAGCACAAATGATTTATACTTATACACATCTTGAAATCTCTTCTTTATGGATTGAATTGAGTTGAGCCCCAGTATAAAAATGAAAACTCCAGGAACTATTGTGATTGCCCAAATTACAACTTAGATTGTATGACTGTACATGCCACACTATCATCTATCATGAATATTAAATTCTTAAGCACTTACTTCCGTCTGTTTTAACTTTGTCTCTTTGACCAGCTCAGCACTAAAGATTCCATTGAAGATAACTCAATTGCCTTGAATTCTGAAAGGGGTATCTTTTTAATATGTTTCTGTATTGCACTGGGAGTAAGTGAATTTCAGGTGCATAGACTGTGAATGAGGGGAGAGGCCCGTCAGCCATTTGGCATCACAGGGCCCAAATATTGGGTAGCACTTGCTAACTGATGCTGGTCTTTCAAATGTTCCAGGACATGGTTGGGGCTCATCAGTCTTTTCTGCCATCTTCCCCATCCAAAGCTAAAACTAAGTTCTACAGAGTTCCTGCTGTTTAACTAGTCACCCATCCTGAAAATGCTGAGCCAAGCTAATCAGAGCTGGCTTTTCTCTCTATCTATATTCTGTCTTTTGGCAATGTCCCTTTGCCAATCTCAGACACTTTGTTCCCAAACTCCATCCTCACTCGTACCCTTCCTGAGGCATCTTCACTTCCCATCTTTCTTATCCCCATCAAAACCCTCCTTCACCCAGAGCTCAGCTATTATGACCAAAGAAAATCTGATGAGCTCAATTCAATTGCGGCTTCTCTTATTTTAACAGAGACTTTTAATGCCTGTACTCAGATAAACAAAAATATGAGGATTTCTCTCCACATTACAAGGCCTGGTCTTTGGATAGCGCTTCTTTGGCATCTGTAAAATAATAACACATAGGTGTTTTGAATGCTAGTCACAGTTCTGGCATCCTACCCCTTCTGCTTGCTGTCTGTCAGGCCATAGTGCTGTAGGAAGGGCTGCTAACAAGCTGGAGGATAGGGAAGAGGAAAAAAAAAAGAAGCTGTTAGGGAGGAGTTGAAATGGAGGATAATGCTGAAAAAAAGAGAAGAAAGAAGTGACAAAGAGACAAGTAGCTGTTTGTAGTGGAGTTTGTTATTTTTCTTGTCATACTAGAGTGGCTACAGGATAGCTTGGTGTCATTGGTTCACAAATCTCTAAAAATGTCTCAGCTTTCGCTGATATTCCCTTGAATGTTTTACAGATGGAGCGCCATCTTTTTTTGCCAAAACTTTGGGTCCTCTAGGAAGTGAGCGTAAACTCCTCCCAGTGTTACAGCTGGTGTTGTCATTTTGCAAAGTCCCAAGCCCTTATTGAATTTTTGCTAGATACTCAGCATATATTTTTCCAAATGGTATCTAAACACCCAAAAGAAGCCTAGTCCTTAAGGAGTCAGTCAGACCAAAACCAAGATGGAATGTCTAAAGCCTAGGTAGTGTTTCCTGCTCTTCATCTTCTTCCCTCCCTCTCTTCCTTCCACTCCCTCCTCATTGAGTCCGTTGCTACCCTGCTTGCCTTCTTAAGTTACTGAAATAGGATGGATTTTCTTTGCCTTGACTCTTTGCAGGCCTTAAATCCTTTCAAGAACTCTTTCCTGGATAATTCTTTTCTTTGGTACTCCCCCAGCGTATCTGGCTGGAGCATTAGTTTTACCATGTGTATTTTAACTACTTTTGCCAGAAAGAGTCAGCATAAGCATTGGGTCTAAAGGGTAACCATGGGTTCCATTTTTGACTTATATTTTTAAGGAATTAACAACAATTTTACTTGATACCAGAAACAATGCTCAATACTTGAACAACACATTCGTATCAGAGACTAGATTCTTCTGTGTATTGTGTTGCTAACTTACCACAGTACACACACACACACACACACACACACCCATTGCCGTAGAGTTGATTTCAACTCGTGTGTTAGAGAATAGAACTTCTCCATAGGGTTTTCTTGGCTGTAATCTTTATGGAAGCAGATTGCCAGGACTTTCTTCCATGGCACCACAAGGTGGTTCAAACTGCCAACATTTAGGTTAGTAATTGAGCACAAATCATTTGTGTCATCCAGGGTCCTCCTTAACACAGTATGTTTGTTGTTGTTAGTTGCCGTCGAGTCAGTTCTGACTCATGGTGACCCCATGTGTGCAGAGTAGAACTGCTCCATAGGGTTTTCAAGGCTGTGACTTTCAGAAGCAGATTGCCAGGCCTGTCTTCCAAGGTTTCTCTGAGTGGATTGGAACCACCAGCCTTTTGGTTAGTTGAGTACTTAGCCATTTGCACCACCTAGGATCCATGATCACAGTATAAACCAAAAAACCCAGTGCCTTTGAGTCGATTCTGACTCATAGTGACGCTATAGGACAAACTAGACTTCCCCATAGGGTTTCCAAGGCTGTAATCTTTATGGAAGCAGACTACAACATCTTTCTCTCTTGGAGTGGCTGATGGGTTTGAACCACCCACCTTTTGGTTAGCAGCCTAGCACTCAACCACTGTGCCACCAGGGCTCCTTTGATCACGGTATAAAACTAAAACCAGACCCACTGCCTTCAAGTCGATTCTGACTCATAGCGACCCTATAGGACACAGTAGAACTGCTCCATAGGATTTCCAAGGCTGTAAATCTTTACAGAAGCAGACTGCCACATCTTTCTCCCACAAAGCGTCTGGTGGGTTTGAACTGCTGACCTTTAGCTTAGCAACTGAGCACTTTAACCACTGCACTACCAGGGCTCCTTGATCACAGTATAACCCCCATTAACTATTTCTGGGATAGAAGACTCCTAAGTACATGGCAAGTGTACTTTCATCTGGACATTAAAGCATAATGATCTCTTTAAGACCTGCAGATAGTGTGAAGGAAACCACTCAGCGGCCAAGATGACACTTAGCTTTAATGTTTATCATCAAGTTCTACATTTACTGCATTGCCTCTACAAAGCTACATAGTTTTCTTTGCTAGTTTCTACAAAACAAAATCATTATTTCCACTCTTAGGAGCTGTATTAGTGGCACGGTATCTGGTGTGTTAACCAAGATGCTTTGTTCTCTTGTGATCACTCTTTCTTGCACCTTTTTCATTCAATTAAATTAAGCTGTTGTTGACTCCCTGCTCTGTGCTAGACCCTTTGCTACATTCAGTGGGTGTGGGAGTGAACAAGACAAAGATAATCTTTGCTTATCCAGAGTTTACAAGCTAGCAGGGAATATAGACATTAAACAAATAGTTACAAGTGTGATGAGTGCTATAAAAGGGAGGTGCTATGAGACCTATCTCAGTCAAAGGGAAGGGGGAAGGGCTCTCTGAGGAAATGAAATTTAAGGTGAGACTTCAGGAATGATGTATCAGTTATGAATTGCATTCAACTCTTGTAATAAAGACCCTCCCTCCTCCCCCACCCACACACACTACAGAAAATAAACCAATGGCTTAAACAAGACATAGGTTTATTTTCCTCTTACATTAGAGAAGTTCAGGCCTGGTGAGGTGGCCTTACAGTATGTTCAATATCTCACAGTTCTTTTATCTTTCTCTTCTGTCATCCATAGCACATGGCTTCCATCCTCAAGGTTGTCTCATGGTAGTAAAATGGATGGTGCATCTCCAGCCATTATGTTTCCATTCCAGACAGGACAAAACAGGAAGGAAGAAGAGCAAAAGGATCTCCCAGCTAAGTCAGATCTCCCTTTTAAAGAGTTTTTTTTTTTTTGAGCTCTATCCAAGACAACCTACCTTCAAAACATTGACCTAATCTTAGTTACATGGCCATCCGTATCTACAAGGGAGACTAAGAAATGTAGATTTTTAACTGGGCATATTGCCAGCCCTAAAAGAAGTGTGGTTATCTTTCTCAATAACAAAAATAGATATGGATATATATAGTAGGCAATTAGTTATCTCTGCCTCAGATAGTTAGCTAGGTCAAGGGAGAGGGACACTTCTCAACAGTTACATTTTCTTGTTTAGGTGCATGTGACCAATTTTAGCAGCACTTCTTGGTAATCATTGCCACAATACCTTCCAACTACATCTCACAAAAATTGGCCCTGTTTTGGTCATAGATTATCTTCTTCATGGCCAGGGTGTTGCACAATAAGCTAAGTGGATGTATATGAGTACTATCCAAGAAGCTTTTCTGATTTATACATCATCTACTGGTAGATTGTGTTACTGCTGCTACTTAGAAGTAGCCAACTACTTGAGCTCTCAGGAACTGGAGCTCAAATTAACTTTCCCTTTCTGCCTCATTGACTGAAGATCACTTCTGAAGAAGTAACATATTGCTCTTATAGCTGTTACCTTGAACTATTTTAGTGTTGGAGTTTTGTCTCTGATCATTAGAATCTTTGAGTTAATAATACACCCAGACTCTGAATCATGGTAAAGAACTGCCAGCATTATTGAACACATCTATTGTGACTGGACATCTATACAAACCCAACAGAGCCTCTATTCCACTAGGACTTTGAAACTTTTAACAAAGCCTGAGATGGTGGTTTCATCATTTTCTTTTTTCTCTTTGGTTGGGACCATGGGTAGGCTTTTTCTCGTACTGAAGCATATTGTTTGCCCACATCTTAAGGGACAGCAGTTTCTCATCCTGAAGAAGGTAGTAATTACTACACAAAATTTTGCTGTTAATCTACATAAAATAATATATTCTGGTTCTTTTATATTTGAATTACTTCCTTATCCATTGTGGTTTAGTCATTGCTGCCTCTTATGCCTTCCATACCCTCACAATACTGATGTCTTTTATTTAAGATTTATTTATTTATTTGTAAGAGGTTTTGGAGTTCTCTCACCAAGGTCCTCGCCTCAGCTGGGTTCTCTAGAGAAGCAAAACCAGTGAAGCATGTGTGTGTGTGTATATACATATACATATATATATATATGTATATACTTACACACAGAGAGAGATTTGTCTCAGGGAAATGGCTCACATGGTTGTAGAGGCTGGCAAGTCCTAAGTCCATTCATCAGATGTCAGGCTGGAAGCTTCTCCTGACTCATGTAGCTGTAGGGGCTGACGAACCCAAGATCCACAGGTCAGATGGCAGGCTGCTGGCCCAAGTCCCAAGAGCTGGAAGTCAGATGCTGACAAGCCGAATGCAGTATCCAGAACAGAACAAAAGCCAGTGAGATTTGCCAGAAAGTCCACATATATTGGATGTAGGCCACACCCCCAAGGAAACTCCCTTTCAACTGATTGGCTACTCATAGCAGATCTCATCATGGAGGTGATCGCAGTATATCAGATCTCATCATGGAGGTGTTTTATCATTATACAACTGCCAAAGTACATCATAACTGCCAAATCACTGAGAATAAGGGCCCAGCCAAGTTGACACACAACCTTAACAATCACGGTCCCTAATGACAAACTGTGACCAAAATATACTTTTTACTATCTAGATTGAAGACACTTTATGTTTTCTCTGGTTTTTTTTTAGTCTAAAATAATCTGCTCTGTTTTGAACTAAGAAGTTTTTGGCCTCGAGATCTGTGTCCCTCTTCCCAATCTATGTACTCTCTTCATTTTTTTGTACATATGAAAATCAAATCCTAGGGAAAATTTCAGAAGCAGGGAAGACCAATTTGCAAATTCATAAGTCAACCCTAATCATGTGTATGTTTGAATTAAAGATTCCTGCCATTATTCATTTGTACGTGGCAATGTGTTTGAATTTCCACAACAACTATGTGTGGATTTTAGTCTTAACGTTTTGCTGTGCCAAGGCTCAGATAAATACTTTCAGATAAAGATGTAGCAAGGTATAGAGTCACAATTAGGCTCATAAGAGGAATCTTTGCAGCAATCAGTGAATCGTTAGCCTACCTATGTTTAAGCCAGAGCCAGCATCTTCATAGTTTATTTGTGATGATACAAATGATTCCTCTCTAGTCTCCTGCCTCCATTCCCAGATGCAATACTGCACGAAGGTAGATGCATAATTTCTACCAGTCCTGTGCAATTCCAGAAGTAGTCTCTGTGCTTCTCTACATCTGGTTTATTGTCATTGATGTTCTTTCTTTCTTTTCTTTTATTGTGCTTTAAGTAAAAGTTTACAGTTCAAGTTAGTTTCTCATACAAAAAAATTCATACACACATTGTTATGTGACCCTAGTTGTTCTCCCTATAATGTGATAGCACACTCCTCCTTTCCACCTCAGATTTCCCATGTCCATTCAACCAGCTCCTGTCCCTTTCGACTTTCTCAGCTCGCCTCCGGACAGGAGCTGCCCATTTAGTCTCATGTATCTACTTGAGCTAAGAAGCACTCTTATCATGAGTATCGTTTTATGTCTTATAGTCCAGTCTAATCTATATCTGAAGAGTTGGCTTCAGGAATGGTTTCAGTTCTGGGCTAACAGAGAGTCTGGGGGCCATGTCTTCTGGGGTCCCTCTACTTTCAGTCAGACCATTAAGTCTGGTCTTTTTTTTTAACTAGAATTTGAGTTCTGCACCCCACTTTTCTCCTGCTCCGTCAGGAACTGTCTGTTGTATTCCCTGTCAGGGTGGTCATTGGTAGTAGCTGGGCACCATCTATTTCTTTTTATCTCAGGCTGATGGAGTCTCTGGTTTATGTGGCCCTTTCTGTCTCTTGGGCTAATATTTTCCTTGTGTCTTTGGTGTTCTTCATTCTCCTTTGCTCTAGGCGGGTCGTCATTGCTATTCTTAAAGGGCTTTGTGTTGTGACTTTCTCACTTTTAATATGCACCTAATTTCTTTACCAAGCTGAAGTTTTGATTTTCAAAAGATAATTCATCTTCAGTACATTTATGAATATAGGTTACCTTGTGCTGGGCAGAGACATTCTTCCTGTCTGTCTGTATTAACCATGTTTTCTTTCCTATATAAAGTGGCTATGAACACTAAAGCTTAGTTAGATTTTATTTTCATTACTGACACAAATGTCATGGAGTTAAAACCCACCTATGTTATTATAGTTGTTTGATACCCAAAATAGTAAACAGCAACTCACTGCCTTTGGTAAAGGTTTAAGTAAATAAAGGTATCAGATCTGAGCCAGGGGTGAGATACTGTGAGTAAATGAGTCCCTTAGATTCAAGTCTCCACTTGCATGTGGTAAGAGCAGTGCATCTAATAAGTTCATATAATTCATCAAAAATTGCATATTGTTCTAGCTCATATGGGTCTGGGTAGGCTTAGTGAGATTGGTGAGTAGACTTAAACTGATTGTATTCCTGAGTTAGTTTACCTTTTCCTCTTTTCAGAAAGTGATTTATTCACTTAGGCATTGGGTAAGCTGAAGGCAAGTATTGTCTTGGCAGAGAAGCTTTGGGAATACTAAGTTTTCTGCACTGGTTTTCTTAAATTAATAAGATCTTGGAGGTGTCTGCCTCTGAGGTATCTGTTTTTCCTCCTTGGATACTGGAGATCCATGTCTCCTCACGCTGTTGATTTGAGGCAGCCTAATATAGGGTTGGAGTCTCTGGGTGGTGCAAACAGTTAATGCGCTTGGCTGTTAACTGAAAGGTTTGCAGTTTGAGTCCACCCAGAGGTGCCTTGGAAGAAAGGACTGGGGATCTACTTCTGAAAAATCAGCCATTGAAAAATCTATGTAGCACAGTTGTACTCTGACACACATGGGTTCACCGTGAATTGGAATCAACTCAACAGCAACTGGTTTAGAGTCCCTGGGTAGTACAAATGGTTAATGCTGTTGGCCGCTAACTGAAAGGTTGGAGATTCGACTCCACGAGAGGTGCTTTGGAAGAAAGACCTGGTGATCTACTTCCAAAAAGCCAGCCATTGAAAACCCTTTGGAGCATGTTTCTACTCTGATACACATGGGGTCACCATGAGTTAGAATTGACTCAATGGCAACTGATTAATATAGGCTTAGGATTTGGTGTGACACATGGGTGGCATTCCCGTATTGAATGGTGATGAAAAAAAAAAAAGCAACAAAAAACTTGAAGGCAGCCACATCACACTAAAAACTTTAAAAAAAGTAGAGCTTTATGTTGAGCATACTGGACAGATTCCACTTAATTTTAGTTCACTACTGTTCTGATTTAGAAGTGTGAACAAGTGGTATGTAATCTCAGTCTGAAGGTTGGCTGAGATTTCTTTCTCATAGCTGGTCAGATGTCCATGGATCCAGAGCTCAGAGGTTAGGGCCTCTATGCCTTTATGCTCTAGATTAGGGACAGAAAGGACAGTGATGCACAGCCTTCTTGACATTGCTTGATGGTTTCCAGGGGAATCTCACTCTGATTTTTAGGAATAATAGTCAATTATTGAACTGTTTTCTTACCCCGTCCTCCATACTCTCAAACCAAAACGCACACTCACACTAATTCCTTAGAGTGATAACTGGGAGAGTTACAACAGGGGCCTCAGAGGCGATGGAGAGGCCTTACTGGGAAACTCTGAAGATGTGAGTTCTGTCATACTAGAGCAATTCTGGGGCAAGCACTAGATTTGGATGAAAGTGATAGGGGGAGGGTCAGCCTTAGACTCTTTCCGTCATAATGTTTGGTTCTACACAAAGCAATTGTTTCCCAGGTTTCTTAGGCTGGGTTCTCTAGAGAAGCAAAACCAGTGAAGCATATATATATATATATATATATGTATATAATATCAAGGAAATGACTCACATGGTTATAAAGGTTGGCAAGTCCTAACTTCATAGGTCATGTGTCAGGCATCAGGCTTCTTCTGACTCACATAGCTGCAGGGGCTGACAAACCCAAGATTGGCAGGTCAGACAGCAGGCCACAGGCTCACAGTCTGCGGAGGCAGATAAATCCAAGATTAGCAGGTAAGACGGCAAGCAGCTGGCTCAAGTCCCAAGAACCAGAGGTCAGGTGATGACAAGTCAGATGAAGGATCCAGAGCAAGCAAGCGAGCTTTGTCAGAACTTCCATATGTATTGGATGCAGGCCACTCCCCTGAGGAAACTTCCCTTACAACTGATTGGCTGATCACATTAGTTCACATCATGGCTGACTACATCATTATATGACTGCCAGATTACATTACTCAAGAGGAGAGTAGTTATCTGCAGAGGATGACAGAGCTTTGCTCCAAAATCCTAAGGTCTGCACTGTGATTCACCAATAGGGGCCTGCCAAAGACTCCAAACAGCATTCCACTGACACTTCAGGCACCATTGGATCAGCTGAATCATATGGCCCAAGCGGCAGAGCAGCTTGCATGGCAGCCTGAACCTGTTTCAGAGACTTCTCTTTTTCCAGGCCCACTCAAAACTAGCAGCTTTTTGAGTCACTTGATAAATAGGTTGGAGTAGCACACCCAAATAAGGGATATGTTGCCTCCAGAATCTAAAGAGGCCTACCAGGAGTTTTGCCTCCTTTTTAGTTGTAGGAGGGGCCAGATTAAAAACTTATGCTTCTCTTCAGGAGGAATATCTCAACATGCCCCACACCGCTGGACTCCTAGAAATTTCACTGAGGTGGAAGGTGCTTGAATTTTTGTGGGATTAATTTCGCACTCTCTATCACAGAAATGTTTTACTAGTAAGTCCAGAGTCATTGACACTTCTTCTTTACTAGGTCCAGTCAACATAATGTCATCAATGTAATGGACCAGTGTGACGTCTTATGGAAAGGAAAGGCAATCAAGGTCCCTGCAGACTCAATTATGACATAGGGCTGAAGACTTGATATACCCTTCAGGTAGGACAGTGAAGGAGTATTACTGGCCTTGCCAGCTGAAGGTAAACTGATTCTGGTGTTTCTTCAAAACTGGAATCGAGAAAAAGGCATTGGCCAGATCAATAGCTGCATATCAGGTACCAGGAGATGTACTAATTTGCTTAAGCAGTGAAACCACATCTGGAATAGCAGCTACAATTGGAGTCACCACCTGGTTAATCCACTGTCATTCTCCAAGATCCATCTGTTTTTTGCCCAGGCCAAATAGGCAAGATGAATGGGGGATGTGGTGCGAATAGCCACCCCTGTATCCTTCATATCCTGATGGTGGCAGTAATCTCAGCAGTCCCTCCAGGATTGTGTTATTTCTTTTGGTTTACTATTTTCCTAGGTAGGGGCAGTTCTAATGGCTTCCGCTTGGCTTTTCTTACCACGCTAGCCCTTCCTCCACTTGTCAGGGATCCAGTGTGGGGGTTCTGCCAGTTGCTGAGTGTATCTATTCCAATTATGCATTCTGGAACTGGGGAAATCACTACAGGATGAGTTCGGGGACCCTCTGGACCCACTGTGAGACAAACCTGAGCTAAGACTCCATTAATAACCTGACCGCCATACATCCCCACTCCGACTGGTGGGCCTCAGTGACATTTTGGGTCTCCTGGATAGTATCAGTTCAGAGCCAGTGTCCAATACTCCAAAAAATTCTGATTATTTCCTTTTTCTCGGTGAACAGTCACTCTCGTAAAATGCCATGGATCCTTGGGGAAGGCTGAGAGAAAGATTAACAGTATAAAATTTTGTCAGTATAATGGGGTCCTCCATCATGGGGTTCTGGCCTCCCCTTCATTCAAGTTGTTGTGGGTCTGTAAGCTGGCTCCAGTCTGGTAATTGATTGAGGGGCTGTGACTCTCTATTCTGGTGATGTGAGTTAGACTGCCGTTCACTTGACCTAGAATTCTTCTGCTTGTACAGGTCAGGTAAATATTTAATAGATTTTCCATCTATTTTACTCCTAGGGACACCATGACTAAGTAGCCAATGCCGTAAGTCCATACCAGTTAGACTATTTTGATTACTGCTTTGACTCTGCTGTCCATTACAGTAACCACGCCTACCTTGTCTTTGTTGATTGAGTGCCACCACTTGGCCCGTATCACCATGGGGTCCAGTCAGTCCCATTGTATTTAGGTGTCATAATTCAGTTAGGGCTGTTCCCACTATCAAATCTGATTTACATAAAAGAGCAATCACAGTAGTCTTCACGGATGTTGGGACTCCCTTCACAAATTTGTTCCTCTGTTGTGGTAAAAGGTGTATACTCTGGGCACTCCATGGGTGAGTCTGTGGGTCTAACCTGATAAATCCACTCTAACATGGCAATTTCCCTAAGTCTTTGGATACCTTCTTCTACAGTATACCAAGGCAGACCTGGTACTTCAACTTGATTTAGTGTAGGCCACTGCGTAGTCCATGCTTCAGTGAACCAGCCAAATAGGCTATTAGATCCTTTCCTAACGTTACAAGCTGAAACATTGAATGAAGACTGTGTGTTTAGTAGGCCCATATCAATTAACTCAGACTAATCCAACTTTTTATTTCTTGCACCATTATCCCACAGCCTTGAAAATCATTCCCATACATATCCCCCGGGTTTCTGTTTGTACATATTAGGCAAGTCAAACAGTTCTTTTGGAGTGTAGCATACCTCCTCCTGGGTCATACTTTGTACTTCACCTTTTGGGGCTCACTGGGACTTGAGTCTAGTTATATGTCTAGAAGCAAAAATGAGTGGGCATGGTGGGTCCCGGTAATATTCAGCAATGTCTTGTAAGGCATGTACCTTTGGTGATGCCCCAGGCAATGCCCCAGGTTCCACCCCAGGCGATACCTCAGACAATGACTCTTCTGGTACAGCTAGATTAATCTCATCAGATGGGGGTGAATGGTATAATGGTTTTATTGGGAAGGGTGCCTTAGCAGACAAAAATGGAGTAATCTCTTCAGATGGGAGTGAGAGGGCTGGTTCTGTTGGCAGGAGTGATTCAGTGGAATTTAGGGGCTCAGTGTCCCCAGCTTCCTGATTATCTGCCCATATGTGCCCATCCCAAGTTTCAGGATCCCATTTCTTCCCAGTCAATGCCCTCACTTTAATTTCAGACACCATTTGCGGTTGGGAATTCCATTGGTATTGTAATTCAGCCACTCTTAGGAAAGACTCTGGGTTTGGTTTTCGGCACTATCAGCTCTATCACTACAAAAAATGAGGCTTTCTTTCAGAGCACAAGTGGCAACTTTCAGGTCTTTCATGCGGCACTTGAGCTGTGAATCTGAAGCTCTGAGCTCATCTTTCTTTCACCACTTTGTCTAGTGAAAGCAGGACCAACTGACCAGCTTCCCTATACTTCTCATTCTGACAAAATTGTAGGAAAGTATCAAACATGTGATCACCCAGTCTTTCTTCTCACTAATACTTGATCTATTTGTGGTGATATTTTGTGTATTAATATTGCCACCTCACGCCATAGATTAGCAGCACCCTCTTTACTACTGAAGAGTCATCAGCACCTTTAAGACTAGTCAGACTTGAGAACCAATTTAGAATACTCATTCTTAGGATTTTCTCTCAAACTACTCTTGGGTTTTCTAGAGAAGCAAAACCAGTGAAGTGTATATATATATAGAGAGAAGCAAAGCCAGTGAAGTGTATGTATATATATATGGAGAGAGAGAGAGAGAGAGAGATTTATCTCAAGGAAATGGCTCTCACGGTTGTAGAGGGTAGCAAGTCCCAAGCCTGTGGGTCAAGCTGGAGGCTAGAGGCTTCTCTTGACTCATGTAGCTACAGGGGCTGACAAACCCAAAATTGGCAGGTCAAATGGCAGGCCTTTGGCTCATGGGCTGCTGAAGCTGACGAATCCAAGATCAGCAGGTAAGACAGCAGGCAGCTGGCTCAAGTCCCAAGAACCGGAGGTCAGATGATGTCCATATATGTATTGGATGCAGGTCACAACCCCGAGGATACTCCCCTTACAACATATTGGCTGATCACATCAGATCACATCATGGAGGATGACTACATCATTACATGACTGCCAAATTACATTATTACATAACTGCCAAACCACTGAGGATCTTGGCCCAGCCAAGTTGACATCACACCAAGTTTGGCCCAGCCTATCCCTTACTTTCATATTTTTCGTCTCCCAGGAGCTAGACATGGGGCCAAAGATACTAGAATGAGGTTCAGTAAGGGAACATACGTGTACTGAATGATGATAGGGTATCATATGGCAGCACTGTGAGTTTGCAGGGAAGGGGCAAAGAAAAGACTTTGACAAATCCTTCATTTTGCAGAGGTGGTCATGCAGCCCTGATGTGTATATGTGTTGGAGTTTGTAGAAGCATCATCCTATTCATATGGAAGGTACTTATCTTAACTGGAGATGATGTTATTTCTATTTGCTTCCAACTGTACAGAAGTCTGAGTGATTCATTTCCCAGCATTCAACAGAGGCTTAAAATGGCCACCTTAAATTGGCAAATGGTGTCCAGAAGAGGTCTGACCTTTATTTGGATTTCAGAGAGCTTAAATGAGGTCAGGGCCATACCAAGAGCTGTGCTGAATTCTGGACCAGGCCCTTGCCATTTAGCTGCTTCCAAGGCCTTTTCTCCAAATGATGAAGTATACATCCAGCTCAACCATTACCCTCCTCCCCTGTGCACCTCTGCCAGAGAACCTTTGATTAATGAGGCAGAGCAGTGCCTTTCTTTGCTATGCCATTTAATGTTTAAAAACAATCAACAAATAAACTTCACCAAAATAGAAATACAAGTGTACAAGAAACAATGTGTTATATATAGATTGATGTCAGGTAAGATCATGAATTGCAGAGTTCTTCCCTCATGGAAAAACAGTTGTAACATACATTTCTGGCATGTTTTTTGCAGGTGTTTTTTTTTTTACTTTTCAGTCTCTTCTTGCCTCCCCCCCACCCAACCAGTCCTGTCCCACGGTTTCCTACAGACATTAAGCTGCTCATATTTTGATTCATTATGCAATGTGATAAAAAATTTCACTAGGTAATCCTCATGTAAGTGTATAACAAGATAAATGGATCTGGAAAGCTATGGCTGTAATGGAGACATTGAGATTAACAGTTTTCCAATGAACAGGCAGAAGTTAGCCCTGGGTCCATATTTCGGTGAAGTCCATGTAGAAAGTCTTTCTAAGAGCCAAATTTAAATCTTATCCCTTAAGGAGACTGGTATGGAAAAAGAAAAACATGTCTTCTCACTAATTACAAATTCTTACTGCTGAGATCTTCCATGACAGTGTTAAAGTAATGCATGAAAGATTTCATTATTTTAAGAAATATGACCTTAATAAAACTGCATAAGGAAGATAAGGAGTGATGGCTAGTTGGGTATGATTAAATGATCCCCAACATATATGTGATGTATACATAGCGCCAATAACGCTTATGAGTTAGATGGAAGGAAGGGATCTCAGAATATTCCTTCTGATGGGAAATTAAGTCGTGGAAATGGCATCATGAGGAGAGTAGGTGGTGGGACTGGTGGTTAAAAAGATGTGATGCGATTGGGTTTTCAAAGAGAGCATGATACCAATCTAAAATTAAGTTAAGCACTGTATATCAGAAATGGGTAGGGTAGAAGGGTGGTTGGGAGTGCTGCTGTTAAAAAATACGGCCAAGCCTTCTGAGATATATTGACTACTGAATTTCCTGCCCTGCCTCCACTCCCTCTTCTGTTGGAACTAGTTTTCAAACACGGCCGATTTTTAGCAGGAGTTGCTGATGACGAAAATGCTGACTCTCAGCACCTTGACATTCAGGATAAACTTTTTTAAAAAATTATATTTTTTCATCATAACTTGTTTCCCTTTAGGTTTTTAGTTTTGTCAGCAGCGGGAACAGCAACAAAAATAAAAAAGGGAGGGGAGTACATGGGGGAGGTATACAGCCTCTTAGAAATCCAATTCTTTACACTTGTCCCAAAAGGCAATAAAGGACTATCTAAAAGTGCCATTTCCCAGAAGGGCCTGTGGGTACCTAAGAAACCAGAGTACTGGGGAGTAACAGTGATTCTTGGGAAAAGCTGATGAAATTGACGTTTCTTTTCTCCAAACAGATCAGAATGAAGGATTTCATTGCAGGGAAGAATGCCGGATTCTTGGCCACTCCGATAGGTGCTGGATGCCCCGGAACCCCATGCCCACCCGCTCCAAGTCCCCTGAGCACGTGAGGAACATCATCGCGCTGTCCATTGAAGCTACTGCTGCGGATGTTGAGGCCTATGATGACTGCGGACCCACTAAGCGGACTTTTGCAACCTTTGGGAAAGATGTTGGCGACCACCCAGCTGAGGAGAGGCCCACCCTGAAAAGCAAGCGGACTGTTGATGTGACCATCTGCAGCCCCAAGGTCAACGGCGCTATCCGGGAGGCGGGGAATGGCTGTGAGGCAATCAGCCCCGTCACCTCCCCCCTCCACCTGAAGAGCCCTCTGCCCACCAAGCCTTCTGTGTCTTACACCATTGCCCTGGCTCCCCCGGCCCGTGATCTGGAGCAGTATGTCAGCAATGTCAACAATGGTCCTTCTCGTCCCTCTGAAGCTGAGCCCCATGGAGCTGACAGCGAGAAAGTCATGCATGAGGTCAACCCCATTCTGAAGGAGGGTCGTGACAAAGAGTCCCCTGGTGTGAAGCGTCTGAAGGATATCATTCTCTAAACCAGTCTTGGGGAAGAAGAGAAAGAAACCATGCTGGCTAGCGAAAAAGCAGGAGCTGATCGTTTTAATTGCTCACCAATGGTCGGTTCTTGAGTGGCTGTATTTCAGAGCTTTCCTTAAATGTATTGTTTATAAATGACTATCATTCTGTGACAATCCCTCGTTTCAACAGGCAGCAGGGGTGTTCAGTTGGAGCAAACTAGCTTTGGCTTGAGTTGTTAATGGGGCCTTGATGTTGGGGAAACAGAGACAAATTCAGTTGTGAAAAGTATTATGTATTAAGTGTTTGAATTTATATATTTTTCTATGTCAAAATTATAATATAAATTACCATTGTTTGTGAAGGATTACATTTAAAAAAAGCAAAAAGCAAAAAAAAAAAAAAAAAGCTCTGGACACCTTTAATAAGCTCGCCACTGTTTTTGTAGTGTAGACAAGTTAATGGTCATTTATTGTGTACTATTCATTGATTCAGTGATGTGAAATCGAGCCCCCAAAAGGTTGTTTCGGAAGCTCGAGTACTTTCCAATGCCGCTACTTTGCTGTGGACACCCCTGCTTTAAGAACCCTTTTGCTAGCTGTGCTATTGTTGTATTTGATATTGCAAATTGCTATGTGTGTGGTGATGGCAAAAGGCTTTTAAAGGTTGGTGTTTTCTTAAAAAAATAATAAAACTACAGACAAAAACAAAGCGCAAACAACTGAGACGGCAAATGAATGAGCAACACCACACATATAGAATGAGTACTTGGAGGATATGGAGCATATGTTTCTTAACCCATATAATGATTGCTCACCACCTTGCAAAGTATTTTTCTCTGTCTTTCAGTTTTCTGCCCAGATCCATGATAGATCATTGCAGAAAGTCATTTTTGGATATTCTGCTATCTAATTTGCAGTTGTCAGAAATACTGTGCTGAAAGTTTTATGAGATCCATTTTTCTAATTTTCAGGCTCTGAACAGGAAAGTTGGTCCTGAAGTTATCAGTTTCCAGGCGTAGAAATTCCCTGTCTCCAATCATCTAAAACTCAAAACGACGGAATCTATTTAGAAATCTAAATTAGCCATCTCTTCAGACACACATTTCCTGATTCAGTGTTTCCCAATCACGATTAGAATTAGACTGCAAAGCACGTCATGGGCTGGAATTGAGAACTCCATGTTGCTCTGTATTTTAGGCTTATAAATAGGGATAGAGTAAGCAGTACAAAGTGTACATTTAGGAAAAGACAGGTAACAGCATCACTAATCTAATTTCTGTGCCTTCTAAATGGAGACACTTGGACACTTGAACTCGTCTTTTTATGACTAATACTTTTTTGATTAAAAATGTGAACAGAAAACTATTAAAATAAAAATCCTATAGATTTAATTAACTCTTTTTGCTGTAGGCTAGGACATACACCTTTTTTTTTAATTGACAAACTGCACATTCTTTTTTGTTTTAACATTCTTCCTACTCCCCCCCATTTATCGATTAACTATTTGTCTATTAATATCACTAGCCAATATAGTATTCTTGCAGCCTAAGCGTTCATTATTTAAAAATAAATATGTCACCTTTGCTCTGCCTTGGTCTTAAACAAGTTGTTTCCAGGGAAACAAGTGTTGTGGTTCTGTTTTCATTTGTTTCATTTTTTGAAATTCAAGAGTACCCAGAAAGAAGACTTAGAGGTTAAAGCACTAGAATGCAAAAGAGGATTTATTTTCTTATGTTTAAGTAGATAAGTCAGCTCTTTTAAACACTTTTAGTTAATTTTTCCCAAAAGCCTGGCTTTATACATTACTAGGAATATTTTCTTTTATGGGAGGAGGAAAGGTTGTAAGGGAGGGGGGTGGGTAAGGCAGTGGGAATGGGGTTAGATAGGGGAGAACATTTCAGAGAAGGAACCTATAATGAAGCTACAAATTCATCCTTATTTCTTATTCAGTGCTGAATACTACCTCATGCAAAATATTGGTGTGGCTGCAAATTTCCCTCTGAAACTGACACAATTAGAGTTCAATTACCATAGCATCCTCATTTTGGCTCATTTTATTCTCTCATATATTTTTTTTTCTTTCCGATTCATACCATTTTGGTTGTAGATTTTGAATTAGGTATTTCTCTTTGCAAGTGACTATTTGATTAACACATTAAAAAAAAAAGTCTTTTGCCCTTTGTGTTATGAGGGCTACCTGTAGAATTTAGGCTGTTTCTCACTCCCATCCATTCTGATGTATTGTTAGCTACCATCTCAAGGTCACTTTGAAGTCAGAGTTGACAGTTTTTGTACAGCTGTATTTCTTACTATGCTCAGTGGAAATGAGGGAGTTGAGAAGATTGTGGAAAGTGGGAACATTAAACGTCGTGTAGCTGTTGAGCCAGAGAAGCCACTGGCTGCCATGCCTCTTGCCAAATGGTTAGAGTCGCAGTGGCATCGGTTATGCTTTTCTCTTGTATTTTTTCCTTCCAAACTTTTTTCACAATTCAGTTTCAAGCTACAGAGCCATCCTTTTTCCCTATACAAATACCTTGTTCTCCCTCAACCATGGATCAGTGGGCAGTCAGAGATTTTTGTGGCTTCCAAACCCTTTACTGAGCACCTTCAGGGAATTCCCCTCGTTGAGAAACTATCTTGTTTCCCCCAATTGTCAGAAGCACACGGTGTTCTAGGAGGGCTTTGTTAGCTGATTTTATAGGCAGGCTGTGCCTCCAAATAGGAATTTTGTGCAAGTATCCTAAATTCCCTTTGGCTCATTTTTCCCCTCCTTTTTTTTTTTTTTTAAACATGCCTGATGAAAAGCTACAAAGGCCAGAGAGCCAAATATTCTTCCTCTTTCCTCTATTAACAGGTTACGGACTTAAACTCAAGGGAACAAGTTGGATTCCTAAATCCTAGAGTGCTCTGTTCCATTTATTCTGATGTCCCTTTTGGAGAGAAGTTGGTGTTGAAGTGTGACATGCTTTATTAACAACTGTGTAGGGTAATTCCCAGGGCAGGTAGACTTCTTCATGTGGTATAAAGGGTTTAGTTTGCATTGATTGATTGCTTTTCCCCAAATATGGGAATATACTATATATAAGGAATAGGGAGTAGTGAGCCATGCTATGTGAAATCCCTTTTTTTTTTTACTTATATTGACTAATTTATGAACCTGTTCAAAATGAAATTTACCATCCCTTTGATCCTCTTAAAGCCAGTGGACTAAATTGCCCTTTTTGCCCAAATAAGTAATGGGTCTAGGTAGTCAGCAGTTCCTGCAGAGCAATGATTCTCAGAGTGTGGTCCCTGAGCAGCAGCAACAACATCACTTGGGAACTTGTTAGAAATACTAATTCTCTGTTCTCACCCAGACCAACTGAATCAGAAACACTGGGGGTAGGGCCCAGCAATCCATAGGATTCAGATGACTATTGAAGGTTGAGGGCTTGTTAAAGCACAGATTGATGGGCCCCATCTTCAGAGTTTCTGGTTTAGTAGGACTGGGGTGGGGCCTGATAGTTTGCATACCTAAACAGTTCCCAGGTGATGTTGATACCGCTGGTTCAGGGACCACACTTTGAAAACCACTGCTCCAGAGTAAACCTGCCTGATAGAGCTAATTGGCACCTAAGGTGCCCATTTAAACTTACTTTTTGACATAGTGACCCACTGCTTACTAATCAAAAATGTTGAAGGAGATACAACTTAGAGCTCTAATAACTGGAACCACCCAGAGTATCATCCCAATAGTATTACTTCAACATATGATTGATTGTGTGAAGGGAATTCATTTGAAATTTTCATATAGCTCTATTGTTAAAAAGTGGTCTGCTTAAAGTAGGAAGGACAAAAGGCAGTTTGGGGAAAGGCAGGGGTATAGAATGCTCCATTGGGCATCCAGGGTGGGAGAAGGATTATTATTGTACATAATACATAATATCAGTTCTGGCTGGAATTACAACTCACTTGATGGGGATCACTTAGATGCTGAATGTTCCCCCAAAGCATTCTGACAAGACTGGTGCACTTGGCTCTTTACCTAGGGTAATAAGACCCTTACTGACTTTGAAAAACTGGCATAAATGAGCTTAAGAAGTCCATTGTATACAGTCCTAGTGTTTGCCTTCTTGGTAAAATTACATTTAAGGATATCATTTCATGAGTCAAATTGTATCTGCTGACACTGAAGTGTATTGAGATGTTGTTCTTTAGTTTAAGTATGTAACAAAGAAATATTCAAAGGGGATGTGTGTGGGTGGGGCTGGGACCGGGTGGCTTTATATTGATAATGAAATATTCCAGAGCAGAACACATTGTCCTAATGAAGTTGTTGCAGCTCTCATTGTTTTCTTGTGAGGCTGGAATTGGCCTTTGGGTCACTTGTTGTGCAAAAGTGAATTAATTTCTAATAGGAATCATATTGGTTTTGTAAAACAAAGAACATCAACCACCTTGTCTGAAATATATATATTGTAAGGCGCTCTTGGTAAAGAACAACCCACAAAATCCTGATCTTGATTGGAAAGCATTGTAGGTCATTAGGGAAAACTGATGATGCTGATTGTTGCTCTAGCTGTTTTGGCAGTTAAAGATGACCTTGTTACTAACTGAAAGTTGCTGTCAACCTTAGCAAACAAACCAGCTAACACCATTACAGCACTGGTTAAGTAGATTGTTTACTGGCACTGGCTGGCGTTCAGCTGAGGAAGGCTAGGATACAGACTTTAATGACTGAGAGCTAGACCAGCTCAAGTTAGAAATTCAGCAACAAATACCTCCTTGTGCTATTTGAATGCTAAGGTATTAGTTGCAAAAGGCTTACGCCTTCGCTCCTCCAGTGAGGGGAATGAGCCTGATGACACTATTACTGTTTACCTGTCAAACCAGGGTGGACATTTAGAGGGATGCAAGTACAGTATGTCTCATTAAGCAGTCTCTGTTGCTGATTATATGAAGATAAAATTGTTGTATATGCTGATATGTATGTTATGTACATTTTCACAGTGATTGAATCATTGTAAAAAGAAAAAAGACAAAAAAGAATCACCACTCTGTCTATTTTATGAAGATGATAAAACAGCTTTATTAAATTATTACAGTTATGTTTTAAATGGTGTTATCTGCCACATTGTTTCCTTTTATCTGGTGGTTCTCTGTTTCCCCCTTAAATGTGTTTTCTCTGCTTCAAAAATTTAATGCATTTTAGTATTAAAGGCTATTATGGAAAAATTATTGTGTGTTTGGTGAAATATGTCTTGGGGAGTGTTGGTGGTTGGAGCGTGGGTTGGGGGTGGGGGTGACTATTAGGAGGAAATTTGGCCTGTGGGCCTAGGAGGTAACCAGCCTTTGATAGGGTCATTGATGTTCAGACCCAGAGGGTTCCTCTGCCTTTTCCATTTCACACAGTCCCCAACTTTCCAACTGAGAGGGACCTCTTCTTTCAGCCAGGCTCTAGTTATTTCCAGAGTGCCTTCCCTCCCTGCTCCTACCCCAGACAATACCTTTGCCTGAGGAGGGAGACCCGTTCATATCCAGAATGGTAACGACTTTCTTGGGTGCACTTTAAGCAAGAGCACTAAAACCATTCTTCAAAAAAAAAAAAAAAATCATTTCGTGGCAACTTCACAGTGGAACTTCTCTGAAGAATTAATTTTTAAAAAAGGCGAGAAATAGTCGAGGCTGACAGCAGGGGAAAAGAGAGTTCAAAACAAAGATGACCTGGATGCCCCCTTGATGCCTTCAGGTTTGAAAGCGAAGCAACAGGAGAGGCTCTGACTTTGCACATAACAAGGCTGCAGTGAAAGCTCTGACAAGCTTTCTTTATCCAAACCATTATTCCCTAGGACTCAGCACTTGGGACGTAAGTATTCATGCTCGCTGCAACCTGGCAGAAAAAAAATCTGAGTAGAGAAAAAAAAAGGAGGGGGCATGGCAGAACATTTCCAAGTAGTGCCTTTAGTGATGGTTAAAGGCTAAATTGCTTCAGCATGACCTCTTCTCTCAGGACAATTAAAACTGATTTCAAGAAAATCCACTGTCTCCCTGGATCTCCATCTTCCAGTTATCTCTACCCATCTGTATTAAATTGAGATTGCATATTATTCCCCAGAATTAGCCCTAAAGCCACAGTAATAGCCAGCGATTTGGTGCTGCAGTTTAGCAGGTTTTGCACCAGAATGCAAGCACAGACATGCTGGGACACACGAAGTCAAATACACTGATGTGTATACATTCACACAGGCTCACAGATGTTCATAAAGGCATGTTGGAAGGAGGCTGATGTGTCTCTGGTTTGGAGGCCATTAACTCATAGGTGGTCATAGGAGTATTTTTGGGTTAGCCCACACCAAAAGTGTAAAGAAGTTTCTTTTGACCTTCTATCTACCATTTTGGTTGGCCCCAAAAGGGAATGGCAACTCCTCCTTAAAATCCTCCAAGGAATGAGCAAGAGAAAATAAATCCTCACGTGACCAAGAGCATTTACATATACAACACAGGTATATACGAGGTCATGGACAATTATTGTAACTCTGCCTAAGTATGTGAGAGTGATCCGATTATAGGGGCAACCTCAAATCTACTCAAATTTTTTTAAAAAAAGCAAATTATTAAAATTATCCAGTTCTTCATTTTCGGTAACAAAGTGCTTGTGGCACATATCATATGTGTCACTGACTTGCTGTGTGAGGGGTCAAGAACCATGGTGGGAATTGATACCTGAGAGAGAAATCTCTGGTTGGGGGTGACAGCTGCTGCAGGGACAAAGATGAAACAAAACCATTCTCATTATTTTGGTTTTGGGATATAGACGCGCCTTAGAGAGGTGCACCTTGGAAGCACTGGACGTATCTGTAAAAGAATGAGGCCCTTACCCCTAACAAAAAAACTCTCCAGGGTGAGAGTGCAGATGTGTTCCCTTAGAGTTTTGGGTATTAATCTTTCTGCCATTTTGACAAATGACTACTTGTACATGTCTGACCCTTTCATCCTTGTGCTGCTTTTGATGGAGAGACGGAAGTTGAGTAGGAAGTGAGATAGACAAGATTTCCTTAAGTTAAGTGCAATACCTGGCTCACTGGCTATAACCCTACCCCTCCCTCTCAATGATCACTGCAGTGTAGTGGGTCCAGAGAACCCTGTTGGGAAACTGTCTTAGTCTGGATTGCCTAGGGGAGCAAAACCACTGAAGCATATATAAATATATATATATAGAAATTTACTTCAAGGAAATGGCTCACGCAATTGTGAGGAAATGGCTCATGCAATTGTGGGGGCTGGCAAGTCCCAAATCTGTGGGTCAGATGGCAGGCTGAAGACTTCTGCTGGCTCACGTGGTTGCAGGGGCTGATGAATCCAAAATCTGCAGGTCAGGCTGAAGACTTCTTCAGGCTTTATGTCCCAAGAATGAAAAGAGTGCAGGGTTGAGAGACAGAGAGAAAGAAAGAGTGCAAGAGAGCGAGAGAGAACCTTGCTGGCGTGCCATTTAGATACTGGAGGCAGACCACACCCCCCCAAGGAAACTCCCTTCAACTGATTGGCTGATCACATCAGATCACATCATGGAGGTGATTACATTATATTAACTTGTGGAAGAGCAATCAGTCCAATGTCTGCCAAACCACTGAGAATCATAGCCTAGCTAAGTTGACACATAACATTAACCATCACAGAACACCTGCTGTTTCTGCCTGGATGTGAGGAGCAAGGGAACTGTGCTATTCATTCTAACATTTGCCCAGTCTCCTCACTGTGTTTTAATGTCTTCACTTCCTCCAGGAGCCCAAAGTCTTTATTTGCCCCTAACTATCCAGGTTCTCCAGTGTGCCCCTCTCTACCCAGCCAGGGGTCTCCCCTCTCTTGTAAGTGCTACTTGTCCCTGAGCTTTCCTGACCTTCTCCCTGCTTCCTTTTCCACTGTAAATTATCTCTAAAGTTTAACTGTATCCACCCCTTTCAGGCTTTCTCTGTGCTAGCATTTGTTGTTGTGTGCTGTTGATTCTGACTCATAGCAACCCTATAGGACAGAGTAGAACTGCCCCACAGGGTTTCCTAGGCTGTAATCTTTACAGAAGCAGATTGCCAGGTCTTTTCTCCCATGATGTCACTGGTGGGATCAAACCTCTAACCTTTCAGTTAGCAGCCGAGTGCTTAATCATTGTGTCACCAAGGCTTCTTTGCTGGGGTTTAAGGGACCTAAATTTTTATCGAGCACCTACTATGTGCCAGACACTTTACAAACATTATCTCATTTTATCCTGACAGAAAACTTGTATAGTAGATGAAATCTTGATTTTGTACACAAATAAATGGAGGCTCAGAGAGCTTGGGGGAATTGCCCAAGGTCACACAGCTACTAAATGGCAGAGCTAGGATACAAATCCTAACAGTAGTTGAAAAAAGTCATAATATTATATGGTACTCCTTTCAACAACTGTTAGGGAACAGGTAGCCAACCTGATAAGTTCTTCCTAACTAGACAATTAAAAATGAAGTTGCTAGTGTCTGTCTTAAAGCATTTCTCCATCCTGGATAACATTGACATTTCATGAAATCTTTGGGAACCTGATGTCATAGCCCAAAGAAGTGACCATAGCAGTGGGATTTTCAGGACGGGCGCTTTTGATCAGCCTCATAAGCACCTCCCTTCTCCTTCTATATACAGGGCCTGCCTTTCAAGTTGCATTAGTCATGCATGGTGAGACTGTGGCTCCTTTTAGAGTCTGTGCACTGTAGCTAGTCAACAGCCCTTGAAATGAAGGTCTGGTAACCCTATATTCATCTGTCCCACTGGGTTTCAAGCAATCTGTCAAGGATGTATTCATGTGTGTTACAGATCATCACAGGTGGAGTCAATCCCAGTGTATGGTCAAAATAGGCCTCAGTTACTTTCTGAGACCCCAAAAAGTTGGTTGGAGGCCAGGGAGGTTGAGGGCTGGAGCAGGGTGGTGGTGGTGGTGAGAAAGGGAGGAATGTTTGAAAAAGAAATCAAAACTGCAGGCTACTGCAAGGAAATATATTAGGGAGTAGAAAAATCAGCTTGGAAAAGTGGCTGAACAAGTTGTGAGCACTGTGTTAAGGCCACCAGAGGCCTAAGGGATTGGTTTCCATGCCTGCCTCATAGTTCATGTGGAATTGAAGAGGCGTTGGTAGCCCCCAAAGGCTCTTTATCTGGCCCTTCTCAGTCAGCAAGGGCCCTGGCATGGATAAACTAGGAAGTGAGGTCAGAAAAAGTAAAATAGGAAGGGAGGGAGAAATGATCCGGATTACATGAACAAAGTTATTGGTAATGAATACAGCAGCTTCCCCAGCAGAGGCCTCTACAGAAAGAGTTTAAAGACCAACCCATTTCTAAATTACCACTGTTGAAGTGTTTTTGTCCAGTTTACCTCAGTGGCCCAGCATTTTCTCAGTCTGGAATGTAGTTCTCAGGGTTTTAGATGTCAGAGCTGAGTTACATGCAATGCTAAACACTGAGATGCTTTGCTAATGCTGTTCTAGTATTCATTTCTTTTCTTTTTTTTGTCCTTTTAGCAGGAAAATATGGGTAGTATCAGAGACCCAAACACTGGTATTTTATACCCCCAAATCAATACACAGGAGCATTTCCCAAAATGTCTGATAAGCTTTCCTTGTTCGCCCTATCACCACCATGGTCTAGGCCACAGAGTCCTTCAACTGGTTTACTGACATGGTCTCCTAATTTGCCTCCTCTCATTTACCTTGTCTCTCTCTAACATATTCTTTACACTGCAGCCAGAAACATCTCGCTAAAACACAAAGCTGCTTAGATCACAACTCTGCTTCAAACCAATCAATGGTGTCCCTTCAAGATGAAATTCAAACTGCTTAACATGGGCTACAAGAGTCTTTTCAGTGTTTTTGATTGCTCCCCATAGTAAGAAATGTATTTTACATCAAGACTCAGTACCACACACATATAACTGAAACAAACATTTCACAAACAATACTTATCTTTGTTACCTGCAATGTACTCTGAGATTTTCTATTCAACTCTGTGTGCCAAGAGTCATCAAACTTTTCTGTAAAAGGCCAGGTAGTAAATATTTTAGACTTTGTGGACCATACAATCTCGGTTGCAACTCCTAAACTTTGCCATTGTAGCTGCATACACAAATACTACGACTTACAATAGCAAGGGTTTTGTGCATGCCCCAGACAAAAAAACCTGTGGTTTTTAGAGTACAGAGAAACTTCCCCTCACCCTGGGTGGTAAGGGCTCTAACTAGAGACGTTTCAGTATCACACAACGCCTTACTCACAGGCCCTGGTCATGAGTGGCTCCACATCAACATCGCCTTTATATAACATCACTCTTGTTTTTACATTTCTTCCCCTTGAAGTACAAATGAAGTATTTATCTAACCTGGATTAACAGGCAATGAGCTAGAAAAGAATGTTCATAATGACTAAAAAGGGAAAAAGAAACAGTGAGTCACTAAACAGGTGCTTGCTCCCTCTCCCTCTCTCTTTCTCAAAAGATATAGTTGTTAACATGTATGTATGTAGATAAGTAAATATGTACATACATGTGACAAGTAAAGCACAGTTTAAGATATATCCAACTTCTATCCCCACCTCACAAAATCAATCTTTTCAAAGAGGGCAACTCAGAGGGAGAGTTACGCTTGTTTCATAGTACATAAGCTTGGCATTTTCAGATAATCTACCCACACCTTACAAATTTTGAGGGAGAATGCTTCAGCTCAAATCTTTCTATATAGTTAATTTTTTCTATATATATTTTTTCTGACTCTCTTCTCATTCTAGTCTTTACTGTTGTGGCTGAGAAGTTCTATCAATGATGTTCCTCTTCAGTACAATTCTTTCTTCCATGTTCAAGCATTAAATCCGTCTCTGAACTTCAAAAGAAATGTAGCTGTGCCCACCCTCTTTCTACTATGCACCTTATGTGCCGTAATTCTACCTCTACAGCCCTGGGCCCTTTGCATTTGACACTAGGTTTGAGGGGCCTGGGGAAAGCAATTCACTTATTCCTTCAACACTTCTAAGTGCTTGCTGAGTACCAAGCTTTTTGAAGAATGGATTGGACAGTGGGTTGGGGAAACCAAGTGGAGAACTCTTGCTAGTTAAGGCATGAGGCGTGAGGACCAGAATTAGGAGAGTGGCAATAGTGCTGGAAAGAAAACTTGACAGGTCTTATGAAGTGATTGGAGGTGAAAGGGCAAGAATGAGAGAAAAGAGTTGGTAAATGTGAGAATTTATAATGGTCTGATTAGAGGAAGATGATTATATAATACTGTTTCCTACCCTATCCCTCCATCTACAGCCCCACCAACACACACGCACACAGACAGAGAGAGAGAGAGAGAGAGAAAATCTATTGTGATTTCTGATTCGTTCATTCGTTTATTCAGCAAATATTAATTGAGCACTTACCATATGATAGGCATTCTGGTAGGTGCTGGGGATAGAGGAGTGAACAAAATAGACAAAAATCCTTGCCCTCATGCAGTTTACTTTCTAGTAGGGGAGACAGACAATATATTAATGAGTACCACATATATTATGTCAGATTGTGATAAATGCTAAGGAGAGGAGAAAAAAGAAAGCAGGCAATGGGGATATTAACTATTTAGGAGGTTACTGAAACTTTAGATAGGGTAGCCAAGGAAGCCCTCACTGAGAAGGTAATTTTTGAGTAGACCTGAAGAGAATGAGTTAGCAGCCATGTGGAAATCTGGTCTAGAGATAGATAGGAGGCATCTCTGGGTTTTGAGCAAAAGAGTGACATGAACAGATTTTAACAGTACCACTCTGACTGACGAACTGCTGAGGGCCAAAGGCAGAAGCAGGGAGACGAGTTAGGAGGCTACTGCAATAATCCAGGCTAGAGAAGATGGTTGCTTGGACTAACCAGGGTGGTGGCTGTTAAAGGGATGGAAATGATTCAATTGAGATGCATTCTTCGCTGTCTCTTTATAGCCACAAGTGCTGATATGAATTGACCAGAGAGTGGGAAGAACAATTGCACAATGCTGGGGAGGTACAACATCTTGGTGAGTAAAACAGAGTCCGGGAGGGAAGGAAAGATACTTGTGAGAAATGAAAACAGTGACATGTGGGAGAGAATTAGAATGTGTTTTGCATCACTTTCAGTATCAGGTGTTTCTAATTACATAGAATGGGCCATAACCATATTTTTTCTCAGGGTCTATCTCCTTGTAGGAGTCCCTGAGTGGTGCAAATGGTTAATGTGCTCAGCTGCTGACCAAAAGGTTTGTGCTTCTAGGCCACCCAGAGGTGTCTCACAAGAAAGGCTTGGCTATCTACATCCGAAAAATCAGTCATTGAAAATCCTATGAAGCACACATGGGGTCACCATGAGTCAGAATCAACTCAATGGTAACCGTCTTTTTTTTTTTTTTAATCTCCTTATAAAATTGTTTTGTACCGATTTTTAAATAATGAACTTATTATTTCTTATGTTTAGATTAAGGTGATGCTTGCTAAATGAGGCAAAAGGAAATTCTAATTGGCCCTGGGAAAAGTAATTAATGGGTAAGACCTTCCCCATTGGTTTGGTGGACCCATACTCCCCGCATGAGTGGACTATAGGCACATCCCTTCTCTTGTCTTCTCTCCAGTTATCAAATGTGAGATGCCACTTCTGGGGTTCGGGACCATCTAGAAAACTTAGAATTCCTTTCTTTTGGTGGAAGGTCGGAAGCAGGGTAAGTGATATCTGGAAATTGTTTGGGCCCTGAGATTTTGAATGTTATGAAACATTTCCAACAAACATAGTAGTTGAGAGAGTAGTATAATGAATGTGATGTGCCCATCACAGCTTTAATGATTATCTATACACCTGTGCCTTGCATTTCATAGGGAATAACGGGCAAGCGAAACCCTTGGGTTAGACTCTACCTTTTGGAGTCCTGGCATTTTGATCTTCCGTCGATCGGAAGACTCAGAGTATAGCCTGGTCCAGAGACAGGAGGCATCTCCAGGTTTTTCAGGCTGAAGAATATCTGGGGGTAGGCAAGGGTAATGATAAATTTTGGAATGGGAAAAAATCTACTAAGGAAAAAAACACTGAGCTGCTGGTGAAGCATGCATCCCCCCTAAGGTTATGGGGTGGATGGTCAAAAGTTTTCAGCTCACTTCATGCAGTCTACCTGGGTATTTGCTCTCTTTCCTTTGGATCCAACACTAGCTCAATGTTATATTTCATCACTGAAATCCATGGGAAAAATAATCTACTTTGCCAATAGTTGTTTTTCCCTCAACGTCTTTATTTTTTGCAATGCATTGATCTTTTAAAGTTCAAGCTCTACATTTCTTGAAAGATGTAAGGTCTTTGCAGTTTACTGTAGTGCTTCTTCATAGAATAAATGTCAAGTTTAACTTTGCATCATCTTCATTATTATTATCCCTGAATCTTGATTATGCCAGAGACAAAAAGGATGTGTGTTGTGTGCGTGTGTGTATTTGTATGTGTGAGTGTGTGTGTTTGTGTGTGTGTGTGTGGCAAAGGGTGCTGAGGAAGTTTGGGAGAAGAGTACCTACAAATGTTTCCACTCTTCTGATCAGTAATTATTGCCAATAAAGGGTCTAGTTGATAAACACTAGGGTGATTTTGCTTAGAAAATAGCTAGTCTGACACAATTAACTCTCTAAGGAGGCTCTTCTGAGGAGGAATATACTCATTTGCCATAGACCGGCCCTGGCAGTGGTGGTGATGTGGAGAACTGGGCTGTAGAACCTATACCTGGGTGGAGCTTGAATTGAGCACGTGGTAGTTTTTCACTTACTTATTTTCAAATGGCAGGTCAAATATTTGGCCTGGACCAATTCCTCCTGAGGTCTCCAAAGGCAGCTGAAGATATTTTCGGTCCCTCCTTCTGCTTTGTGAGGAAGCTGTATCTGGCTTTGATAAGTCAAGGAGTAACATGATCAAAACTGCAACCTCAGTCAGAAGGCAGTAGGCACAAGAAGCCTTTCCTTCCCAGGACAGCATAAGAAAGAGAAGAGGGAATAATAATAGAGAATTTGAAAACCTCAAGGAGATACACACACACTCCTGGGTTGCCACTTAGTGGGGAGATGGGCACTAACACTGCCTAGCAATGTGACACAAGTAAGAAAGCTTTGCAGGGGTGAATGACTCCTTTTTTTTTAATCTTCCAACCCAGACCCAGTTAAAAGGAGGTGAAATCCAAAGACATTTCAGAAAAATAGGAATGATATGGAGGTTGGCCCTATTTGACCTCTACAGTCAAGGCTGGCCTTATGGAGAACAACTGCCCACATGGGGCTTTAGAAATTGCACATTATAGAATGACAGAGCTTGAATAATATTAGCCACCATTCACTGAGCATTTAGTATGTACCAGGTACCATCGAAGTGAAATTATACGTACACACAAATGTACGCACACGCACACACACACACACACACACATACTAATTTAGTCCACCTATCAAGATAGCAAGATAGTAACTATTATCATAATTCCTATTTTTTAGATGAGGAAACTGAGGCTTGGAGAGCCCTTTACTTGATCAGGTTCAAATGGATCAAACTTCAAACTTCAGCTGGCAAGTACCAGAAATGGGATTCAAATAAAAGTAGCCTGACTTGAAAACCCATAATTTTAACCAGCATGTTATATTATTATATCTAATCTGGAAGGGACCTTAAAGATCATTCAACTCCCTAATTTTACAGATGAGGAAAATGAACTGCAGAGAAAGGAAATGACTAGACTGTAAGATTCATAGCTCCATGAGGGCAGGGATCATAACTTTTGCTCACCATTGTTGTCCCCACTACTAATCACAAGGTCAAGCACATAGTAGATGGTCAATAAAAAATTATTGAATTACTGTAGAACAAATCAACAAAATGGAGGGCTTACATTTTGGATATATGAGATCTTTTACATGTCGGAGAATCTATTTCATTTGAGCCTCAGATTTTTAAAAATTACAGAGCTTTGCTGCTAACGAAAAGGTTGGCAGTTTGAATCCACCAGCTGCTCCTTGGAAACTCTATGGGGCAGTTCTACTCTGTCCTGTAGGGTTGTTATGAGTTGGAATCGACTGGATGGCAACAGGTTTGGTTTTAAAGGTGTTTACACAGTATGTGATGTAGGTAGGGGAGGTTGTGGATATGAAAGGTCAAACTTCACTAACTTCAGTTTCTGATGAAGGAAGGCTGACCCAGACAGCGTTCGTTCATTTTCTACAAATATTACTTGAGGGCCTAATCTATGCTAAGAACTGTAATAGGCTCTGATGATACAAATGTTATATAATAATAGCCAACTTCTCACATTTCTGTGCCAGGGTCTGTTCTAAGTACTTTATATAAAACCATTTAGCACATTTGTATTGAGAACCTACTGTGTGCCAGGTATGTTTGGGGCTCTAGGGCTACATCGCTGAATCAAACAAGCAAAAATTCATATCCTCATGGAGTTTATACTCTACTACCTGCAACACATTTATGAGGTTGATTCTATCATTATCCCCATTTTATAGATGAGGAAACTGAGATACAGAAAGATATCTTGTCTAAGGTCTCACCAGTAGTAAGTGGCACAGCCAGGCTTGAACCCAATCGGGATGGTTTCAGAGACTTCTTTTAACTATTACAAGGGGGAATAAAAGTCCTTCTAATCAAAGAACTCATGGACTAGTTAGGGAGACAACCAAGAAAATGAATAATTGTAAAACAATAAACACAGCAGTAGCTCACACTGATTGAGTGCTTTCTATGTTCCAATCCTTGTGTTAAGAGTTTGGCATGCACTTTCATTTCATCTTCCCAACAACCCTAAAAAACAGATAATATTGTTATCTCCATTTTATAGATGAAACAATTGTTGGGGCCCACATGACATGACTTTAATCACTGCAATGTACTGTTCTCCAAATAAGTATTTAAAATACATTATTCAAATACATAAACACATAGTCCATCTTACAGAATAACAGTGTTGTAACTTCCCTATCCCCAGTCCTCATTTTCACTTACTTTAACAACCACTAATATCATTTCTTGATCTTTTGGTAGCTTGTCCATACTGTAGGAACTATATTCGTTTCTGTGAGGGCTCTGAAAGACCACCTAAGTTAGCCGCTCAATTTCTGAAATATTGCCGGGTCTGATGTCTCTAGAAGTTCTGCTGGCAAAAGGGTTTTGTAGACTGTTTTAAAAATGTCACCATGTCCCTGGGTGGAAAATAGTATGATGTAGTTGTTAGACCTGTGATCTTTAGACTAATACAGCATAGAATTCAAATCCAGTCTACTGCCCCTTTCTAGCTGTGTGACCTTGAGTAAGTTACTTAATATTTCTATGCCTTAGTTTTTCGGCAATAAAAGCAATTTTTCCTAGAGGGTCTAAGAGGAGGGAAGATTTTATATTGAAAAGAATTAGGAGAACTAATTTTTTAAGTATCCTGTGTGTGTGTGCGCGCGCGCGCGTGTTCGCGCGTGCGCGCGTGTGTGTGTAGGGGTGTGTGGGTGTGAAAGTATAGTCTTAGTCTCACTATCCTCCAGCTCCCCAGCCCAATTGACTACAATATAGAAAAGTATCTTTGTCATTCATTGTCATCCTTTATGACTTTCCCTTTAGAAAGTACTATATAACAGAATCACGCATAAAACTGCATTTCATATCTATAACTAATAATAAGTGCTCACTCTTGACCACATTTGTTAAAATGGGTATCAAATAATGATTTGTCACTTATTGTCAAGTGTTAGCCAACTTTATATCCACCTCTAGTTATCATGTAACAGTTGAGCATTAGTATTTATTGCTAGACGTCAGCAACTTTACAGAGCTTTGCTTAAAACGTTTGGTGCCTCACAATCTTTTGGGACAAAAAGTGTAACAAAGCAAATGACAGGAGAGCAGATTATAATGGAATCTGATGGTTCATCTTTAAAATGAAAACCTATTTCCAGAGAGAACATCTGCTCTCAATGCAGAGTGGGGTCTGTAGCTGGGGCTGTTATACTTTTAGCAGATGGACGTGGCGTGGACTGGAAATTCACAGAGCATTGGAGACTGAAGTTTGTCACCTCACCAGATTGCTTCCTGGATAGTTCCTTATCTAGCAGCTTTGCACCTACAAATGCTAAGTGAGTACACATTGTCTTTGGAGTAAAAAGACCTTCCCATGTGTCAATTTCAACACTAATCTTTTGCTGTGAGACTCACAGCTCAGATAATTACATGTTTCCATGTACTGTGTGCATAGAAAGATCATGGTCCATTTGCCTGTGGATATATTAGTAAAAATTGAATAATAAAGTCATGGCTATCAAATATGGAAAGAACCTATCAGGTCAACTAACTCACTTCCTCCTACCCATGGCAGCATTGTTCCCTCAACAGTCAGTCTGGACTTTGTCCAATTTCACGTTAAAAGAAAAGCATTTGCAAAAAATTTCACTTTAAAAGAAAAGCATTTGCAAAGTTCCCTTTCACATAAGTCCATTAGCCTCATGATTGTAATATGCTTGCTTTCTTTTCCCCTCCCTCCGTGTTTTTTGGTCAATAGTTCTCTTAAGATAGTGAAATCCATACTGTGTTAAATTGTTCAAAGATCTAAAAGTAAAACCTTATTATAATATGATGGGAACGTTCTAAAAAAATATTGTGTGTTAGTAGCTTTCTACTATATTAACTTCCTATTGTGCCCAGGAGTGGAAAAAGCAGAGCCTTTTAACAATAACACTAGGTTCTTTAACAGCCTCACTTAAAAACAGGTAGTTGCATTTTGAGGGTTATATTTAACACATCATATTCATATTTTGGAAATTTGGCAGTCAAAATGTAATTTTTTGGCTCTTAAAATTTGTGCTGCGAACATGCATTAATAATCAGAATGTGGAATGTACGAAATATGAATCTAGGAAAATTAAGAGTCGTCAAAAATGAAACGGAACGCATAGAGATCAATAACCTAGGAATTAGTGAGCTGAAATGGACTGGTAGTGGCCATTTTGAATTGGACAGTCATATGGTCTACTATGCCTGGAATGACAAATTGAAGAGGAAATTCAAGATCTATCCTGAAGTATAACTCTGTCAGTGACAGGATAATATCCATATGCCTACAAGGAAGATGTTTACTTGAGTTTTATTGACTATGCAAAGGCATTCAATTATGTGGATCATAACAAATTATGAATAACATCTCAAAGAATGGGAATTCCAGAATACTTAACTGTGCTCATACAGAACCTGTACATAGATCAAGAGGCAGTCATTCGAACAAAACAAGGGAATACTGCGTGGTTTAAAATCAGAAAAGGTGTGCGTCAGTGTTCTGTCCTTCCATCACACTTATTCAATCTGTATGCTAAGCAAATACTCCTGGAAGCTGGACTATATGAAGAAGAACGCAGCATCAGGATTGGAGGAAGACTCATTAACAACCTGAGATATGCAGATGATACAACCTTGCTTGCTGAAAGCGAAGAGGAGTAGAAGCACTTACTCATGAAGATCAAAGACCACAGCCTTCAGTGTGGATTACACCTCAACATAAAGAAAACAAAAATCCTTACAACTGGATCAATGAGCAACATCATGATAAACAGAGAAAAGATTGAAGTAGTCAAGGATTTCATTTTACTTGATCCATAATCACCGCCATGGAAGCAGCAGTCAGGAAACCAAATGACGTATTGCATTGAGCACATCTGCTGCAAAAGATGTTCTTAAAGTGTTAAAAGGCAAAGATGTTGCTTTGAGGACTAAGGTACGCCTGACCCAAGCCATGATATTCTTAATTGCCTCATATGCATATGGGGGCTGGACAATGATTAAGGAAGACCAAAGAAGAATTGATACCTTTGAATTATAGTGTTGGTGAAGAATATTGAATATACCGTGCATTGCCAGAAGAATGCATAAGTCTGTCTTGGGAGAAGTACGGCCAGAATGCTTCTTAGAAGTGAGGATGGCAAGACTTGGTCTCACGTACTTTGGACAAGTTATCAGCAGGGACCAGTCCCTGGAGAAATACATCATGCTTGGTAAAGTAGAGGGTCAGTGAAAGAGGAAGACTCTCAATGAAATGGATTGACACAGTGGCTGCAATGATGGGCTCAAACACAGCAACGATTGTTAGGTTGGCACAGGACTAGGCAATGTGTCACTCTGTTGTACATAGGGTAGCTAGGAGTCAGAACTGGCTTGACTGCACCTAACAACAACAAACTTTGTGCTGAAGTGTCATTCCTATCTCTAACAGTAAAGGACAATATATTTAATATATCTGGCTTAGTACTTATGGCTGATGGGCTAATGGACACTGAAAATATGTAGAGGGATATATTTAGATAAGAGAGGTTAGTTATTCATGCTCGCTTATTCATTCAGAGTTATGAATAAACCATACATAATAAACAGAGTTATGATTTGTAGTTGAGCATCAATAAAAGAAGATATATATGAGTGGTGAAGAAAATAAGCAATAACCAGAAGAGATTCCCAAATTACTGTAAGTAAAAGACTTTTCATTACTTTCCCTTTTGTGTCTCTGGGAATAAGACATTTTTAGTCTTTTTATTTTTAAGTAATTAAGATTAAAACAGGCATTGACTATAATACTGGAGATTGCACCTTAAATGTGTGTAATCTCTCCTGGTGGTTCAGAGTACTTCATATTATTCAACAGCCACAAAATCCTGACTGACCACCTACTCTGTGGACAGCACTGTTCTAGATGCTTTGGGAAGAACAAAAACGTATATCATTATCTTTTTTAAATGTAGAATAACACAGCCCAGCGCCCTATCCAATGTGCTTCCCTTTCCACAGCCCCTTTATATTTTATGCTTTGGAAATTCATCAGCATGTGACAATCTGCAATACCGACTGCAATGCCGACTGAAGAGGCTGCTAAACAGCAATGAGATTCAATTTAAAGAGCCAAGAAATGATACATACGTTTGTGAAGCCCAAAGGACGTGTTTCAGGGCAATGACACTCCCATGAATCTAACTCATCCTATAGGCTAATGACTAGAAAATTCAGAAATTCAATGTGTCTGCATTTATAGATGCATAATAACTGGAGTCATCTGATCTGGGTTTGGGTACAGGAAGGAATACCATGGTGTTAGCTATTTTTGTCAGGTGTCTGTAGTTGCATATCCTAAGCATTTGGATGATGGACTCCCCTCCCCCCATTTTGTACCTGATATTTTAGTAATTTGCTAATGGTCAAAATTATTTGGACATAATTGTTTGGAATATCAAAGCATTTTGACATTGTCAAGTACACCATGTGTGTACATTAAAATGTTTTGAACAGGAAGCATCAGGTGTCTCCAAAGGGTTCTTTTCACTCATTTTTGAGATTTTTGATTTTATGCAAAACAGACAGATCCAACCTGCCTTGTTTTGGGCCTACTTTGAAACCTGCCTTGGGCTTTTTCCTTTCTTCCATAGATTTCCTTTTGCAAATGTCTGGGATTCCATCCACAATGGCTGGGAAAAAACTCAGTGGGTAAGTTCACTTTGGAGGAGGACTACTCCTTGCTTTCTTATTAGAGGTCTAAGATCAGGGGTGCTCATGAGAAACAAGTAATAGCTAACATTATCAGGATTTAATACGAGCCAGCCTTTTTTTTTTTTCATTACTCTACATGAACTAGCTCATTTATTCCTCACCGTGGGAGTCACTGGGTGGTACAAATGGTTAACACACTCAGCTGCTAACAGAAAGGCTGGAGGTTCGACTCCATCCAAAGGCACCCCGGAAGAAAGGCCTGGTGATCTACTTCCAAAAAATTCAGCCATTGAAAACCCAGTGGAGCAAAATTCTACTTTGACACACATGGGGTCGCCATGAATTGGAGTCGACCTGACAGCAACTGGTAAGTCTTCACCATACCCCTATGATTTAGGTCATATTATTACCTCTATTTTGCAATTGCACAGAGCCCTAGTGGTGCAGTGGTTAAGAGCTCAGCTGCTAACCAAAAGGTTGGCAGTTCGAATCCACCAGTCTCTCCTTGGAAACCCTATGGAGTAGTTCTATTCTGTCTTATAGGGTCGCTATGAGTTGGAATCGACTCAATGGCCATGGGTTTGGTTTTCTGATTTGCATTTGAAGCAACTGAGGCCCAGAGAGGTTAGATAACTTGCCCACTGACTCAAGGTAAGTGGCAAAGCTGGGTGTCATATCCAAGCAGTCTGGCTTCAAAGCCCAAGAGAATAACCACTTCACTAAACTGCTCCACCCCTGGGAGTCTTATTCAGCAGACTTGAGAGTGGTGTGGCCTGGTCATTGGTATTTAAAAAAAAAAAATCTCCCCTGGGGATTCTGGTGATTTTTCTAGGATTTAGATGCTCTGTCTGAAAGCAAGCTGACCTCGCCTCTTTGAAAAAGAGCCAGTGCTCAGGTCTGAGGGGAAAAGGGAGGCAGACAGTAGAGACACTCATGAGCCATCCGATGATAAACACCCACCATATGGTCAAAATGATTCCCACTGCCTCCCAGTGAGGGAAGCAGACATTTTGCGTATGAAATACACTGTTTATTTTCTTGTGCTGTGGTTTCAGTTCAAATTAAATGTTTCACATCAGACAAGGAACTAATAACAAATGATCTCCTCCCTCAGTGGTGCAGTAACAAATGTGTAGTAATTCGAAAGCTGGGAAGAAAATTATTACTCCCAAAGATGCAATAAATATACAATATGTTTAGAGAGTCCTTTGATAAAATGAACACTGAAGGTGCTGCTAGCAGTACTTCTGCTTGAGAAAAAAAGAAAAAGGAAAAAAGAAAAAAGCAGCATTTAAAAATGCTGTCTGATCTGTCAACATTTTGTTAACATGTAATACCTTAAGGACACAACTTAGAAGTAGAATCTTCAGTGAAGCAAAAACTCATTCCTTCTCCACATCACAGGAGAGGAAACTAACAAGTTGAACAGCCAGGCATAAAATTTTGCAGTTTAAAAGCAACTTAGTAAGATAGGCTGCTTCTGCCGCTTTCTTTTGATTGGTGTCTGAAAAGGGCAACGGCCAAACGTTACGGTTTTCTTCAGCAAGGCACCCTGATGCCTGCCCCTGAAACCCATTTCCATTCTACTGTCTTAGCCCTCACAGCATTCTGGGAGATCTGCTATTTTCCCTCTCTCTGCCAACTTCCCTGTTTCAAGGACTCCAAAGGAATCAGTCTCAGCCCCTGTATTCAGTTGCTTCTGGCCCTCTAAAACATTGCAGAAGCAAGAAAGAAGTCCAAGGCCAGGAGGAACTGCTGTTGCTAATATCTAAACCTGGGGAGAGTCCAAGGTCAGCTCTCTGCAAAGAGACTTACCTCTTTAATGCTTGCCATAGCCAACCTTCCTTTTCCTGGAGCCTAGCAGACAGGACACCACAGTAAGAGGCAGCAACACTCATGCTGGGATTGGGCTTTCAGCTTAAACAAATTTAATTTGAAATAATTACAGAATCACAGGAAGTTGCAAAAAATGTAGAAAGAGGTCCCATGCACCATTCGCCCCTCCTTCCCCAATGTTATCATCTTGCGTAGTCTCATATATCATAATTGCATATACTGCAATATGAAAACCACGAAATTGCCATTGGTAAAATCCACAGAGCTTATTCAGATACATATGCCCTCATTTGTGTGTGTGTGTGTGTATGTGTGTGTGTGTGTGTGTGTAGTTCTTTGCAATTTTATCGCATGTGTAACTACCACCATAATCAAGATGCAGAACTGTTCATCACCACAAGGTAACCTCAGACTACCAATTTATAGCTACTCCTCCCTCCCAAACCTTAAGCCCTGGCAACAACTAATCTGTTTTCTATCTATATATTACATTATTTCAACGATGTCATGTAAATGGAATCATAAAGTGTGTTAACTTTTTTCACTCACGTAATTCTCTTGAGGTCCGTCCAAGGTGTTGCCTGAATCAATAGTTCTTTTTTACTGCTGAGTAGCAGTCCGTGATATGGATATACCACAGTTTGTGTAACCATTCACTTGTTGAAGGACATCTGGACTGTTTCAAGTTTTTGAGTATTACAAATAAAGCTGCTATGAAAATTTGTGTATAGGTGTTTATGGATCATATCACAGTGCCTGTTTAGTTTTATAAGAAACTGCCAAACTACTTTCCAGGGTAGCTGTGCCGATTTACATTCTCATGAGTGATCTGGTTTATCAACATTCTCTACAGCATTTGGTGTCATCACTACTTTTTATTTTAGCAATTCTGATAGCTATGCAGTGATATCTCATTGTGGTTTTAATTTGCCTTCCTGGAGCCCTGGTGGCACAGTGGTTTAGAGCTACAGTGGGCTACAGCTGCTAACCAAAAGGCTGGCAGTTTGAATCCACCAGCCACTCCTTGGACACCCTATGGGGTAGTTCTACTCTGTCCTATAGGGTCACTTTGAGTCGGAATTGACTCGATGGAAACGGGTTTGGTTTTTGGTGTTTTAATAGAGCACTGGTGGCACAGTGGTTAAGAGCTACAGCTGCTAACCAAAAGACTGACAGTTTGAATCCACCAGCTGCTCTTTGGAAACCTTATGGGACAGTTCTTCTCTGTCCTATAGGGTTGCTATGAGTGAGAATTGACTCAACAACAACAGGTTTGGTTTTTTTTTGGTTTAGTGGTTAATGATGTTGAACATCTTTGCATATGCTTATTTGTCATCTCTATATCCTCTTCAGTGAAATGTCTGTTCGTGTTTTTTGCCCATTTTCTAATTGGATTTTTTTGTTGTTGTTGTTTTTTACTGTTGACTTCTGAACGTTCCTTATATAGTCCAGATATAAGCCCTTTGTCAGACAGGTAGCTGAAAATATTTTCTCCCAGTCTATTATTTGTCCTTTCATCTTAACAAGCTTTTTTTTTTTTTTTTTTTAGGGAAAAAGTTTTCATTTTGATGAAGTCGTATTTATCAATTATTTCATTTTTTGGATTATGCTTTTGGTGTCAAGTCTAAGAATGCTTTGCTTAGCCTTAGGTTCCTAAGAGTTTTTCTTAAGTTATTTTCTAAAAATTTTACAGGTTTACATTTTATGTTTAAATCCATGATCCATTTTGGGCTCATTTTTGTACACAGTGTGAGGTTAAAGCCGAGGTTCCACCCCCTCCCCCGCCATGGATGTTCAATTAGTCCAGCATCATTTGTTGGAAAAGCTATTCTTTGTCCATTGAATTACTTTTGAACTTCCGTCAAAAATCGGTTGGGCACGTTTGTGGGGTCTATTTCTGGGTTCTCTACTTTGTTCCATTGATCGGTGTGTCTATCCTTCTGCTAATACTACACTGTCTTGATTACTGTAGCTACATAGTAAGTCTTAACTTCAGGAAGAATGATTTCTCACTCACCTTTTTTGTTTAAAGGAAAAATAAAATCCTGCCTTTCTTTTTTACATCCTTTTTCTCATTCCATTCAAACATGCACTCATCAGCTTCCTTGCCTACCCCCAAATAGTCTATAGCTAAGAGTTTGCTCTTTCTAGTTTGGATGGAGCTAGTACCTTTTGGGAGTGGACAGAGGAATCAATTTACTGTGGGGAACTTGCCAGGTACACAGCTTAGATTTTCCTTGGGGAAGAGAATGAGGCACTTGGAAGATGTATTTGGTTTGTTTAACTATTAACTCTAGAACTGTACTCTCAAACATCTCGGCCCAGAAGCATCAACTCTTTAAGGCACAAAGGAATATTCAGTTTGGATGGCCTTCAGACTGTTAATTGGAAGAGCCTCCAAGAAGAGCTGAGTTGTCTGATTATGGAATCTGCCTCCCACCCCCACCCCATTATGGGGAAAGTTGAAGACCATAGGGGTTAATTCATTGGCCTGATTAAAAAACAAAACAGAACAAAACAAAATGAATCAAACCAACCAACCAACCAACAAAAAACCCAAACCACTAACTTTCTAATAGAGTCAAGTGAAAGACTGAGTAAAAATTGCTTCTTGGTGGTGTGGTATGGTTTGGGGAGTGCACCAAGCCATTCTTAGTCCCCAGTGTTTCTCCCCAACTTCTGACTGCTGATATACCACTTCATTCCTTTAGCTTAAGGTTTTAAGTCCCTATAACATGCAGACATCTCTGGGAGGGCTGATGCTTTCAAGACTTGTTGATAATTTATATCTTAATATGACTCTGCACATTTCATCCTTTATTGGGACTGTATTTTTGTGGGGGAAAAGGTAGAAGAGAGAGCCTATGATGGTACTGGGTCCAGAATGGAGAGGTCAATAGTTGTGAGAACAAATTTGTCCTGTTTATACTGCTTTCTAAAGCCAACTTTGCCGTGGACTGTCTGCTTTCTGTGCCAACTACGCAATTATTCTTCTCTTTTAGTTAGATGGTTATTATTATAAAAACATACAAAAACTCAGCTCTACCTTTGTTCTTCCTGTGTGGTATGTTTTATCGATCATTTGGTTATCCTCGGTTTGTTTTAGGAAGTTTGAAATAGGACACTTGGAAGGCTGCCATATATGTAGAAGGAAAGACCCCATTTAATACATCCAAACCAATTTCATTGTATTTAACTCAATTTGATTATATGTGGTTCAGTTCAATTCAATTCAACAAACATTTATTGCATGTTAAGCAAATTCCAGGCGCTGAGCTCTGGTGCTGAGTGTATGTGTTAAGCCAATACAGAATCATTTCTGTCACATGGCACCAACACCCAGGTCAGTCACTTCACTCTAAACAGGACAGAAAGTGGTGATTTTTTTAAAAATAAAGACAAAAGGCAGCTGGGTTATCAACTGAGGATGAAAAGGGATTTCTGAATGGAACTCACATCTCTTTGAGTCAAACAGCAACATACTCCCTTGAGGGCAAGTCCATAATTTCCTGGCTTTGCCTTCTCTGACATGTCATCAGTGGATCAGAGAGCTTCTGACAGAAGGAGTGGGCTGGAACATGAGAGTCAGAACAAGATAGTATGATAATGGTACATTCAGCCTCAGAGCAAGCATCTATTATTGGGATTTATTCCTGAAAATGGTTGTGGGTTGATGCCTCCATTATGAGCCCATTATGTTTTCAAAGAGATGCAAACTTGTGCTGACTTTATGTCAAACTGGGTAAGTGCAAATGGGCTCGAATCTTAATACATCTTTGGTGGCTCTTCCTGTCACGCTGATCAATTGTGTTGCCTGGCTAACACAACAGTGGCCTTACTTCAGAAAATGATGCCAGTTGGTTCTTGGATCCAATTAAATTTTGGAAGCTGAGCAAGAGGAGCTGAATCAAGCAGAAGTGAATTTCCACATCATATACTAAGCAGCTTCAAGTTTTTTCTCAGGCTGATTCTCAGAAGTCAAACTCCGTCAACTGCAGAGACATTTGAGGGCAAAGTCATCTCCTTCGTGCAGGAAAGTCATGTAGCTGGACCTGGATGAATAGTCACTGTGACAAACCTGGCTAGTAGGCATCTAAAACTTCTTAGGGAGCTTCAAGATGTTTCTATTCTGGGGAGATGGAACTCAGGGGTTGTTCAGGTCCCTTTCAGGGCTCTTGAAGCACAGACCTTCACTGGAGAGAATCACCCATGGAGAAGCTGCACATCTTTCCCTTCCTCAAAACTGTCCTGACAGAATGGTGAGCCAGTGAGTTCAGCCTAAATCAGACTTCGGGATGTGCCACTGACATCTGTGTGGGTGTGAGCGAGGTGGGGTGAGAGACAGATGTGAGAAATATGTTGGGTCTTGATGCACAAAGACTTACAATATGCCCCACACTCCTTGTAAATCAAGAGGCCTCTTAGTGGTAAGGAAAGTTAAAAGCAGACAGGGTGAGTGATTTAAGTGCCTATTAAGCAACATCTTCTAAACTGAGGTTTCCAAAAGCAGGCACTTCTTGCTAGTTCTCTTTTAATAAGCCGCTTACTGGTTATGTTTATGAAACCCAGAGGCAGTGTGAAGTACCTCACTTCCTGGCCACCTCAGATGTAGCTGTCAGTACCTGGAATGTTTGTGGGGGACCAGACTTGAAGGCAGGAAACACCGTGGGAAGGAGACTCTCTAGACAACTGTTTGTACAATTAAATCGAATTGTTTAGGAGCCATCTTGGACTTTTGAGGCTTTTCCAGAGCATTGTTTTTCCTCCTCTTCTCTTCTGGGGATTGTTTCCAGATTAGGAATAAAGGACATGTGAATCATTAAGATTGGTAGTGTGTCAGCATCTCTGGTCAAGAGGTTCAGTGGGAACATATGGAAAAAACGTTTAACTTCATTGGTAATCAAAGAAATACAAATTAAAACAACATTAAGATTTTTGCCCCTGTCAAAACAGTGAAGGAGGGGAAATGAAAATACTTAGTGCTGAAGAAGGTATGATGAAATAAGTACACTCATATGTTGCCGGTGGGGCTGTAAGTTGGTACATCCTTTTGGAAAACAATTTGGCAGTGTTTATACCTTCTGATGCAATAATTTAATTTTTGGGAATCTATCTACCCTAAGGGAGTAATCTGAAATAGTTTTAGGCATAGGTATGTTCATTGTGACATTTATTTTAGCAAAATATTGGACACAACTGAAATGCATGAGTGTGGGAATATGTTTAAGTACATTATGGCATATCCACATGATGTGCTATTAGGCAGTCATTAAAAATGTGTTTACAAGTATCTTTTAATAACATGGAAAAACTCTCATGTTGTGATACTAAATGGAGAAACAAGAGCACAAGCCTTTTATAGGGAGTGAATACAATCATATTTAAAAATGTATATACAAACACATAGTAAAAAGGCTGGAAAAAATGCAACAGAATGGTAAAAACGGCTGAGTTTGGGTGGTGGTGCTTTGACTGATTTTTTTTTCTTACTCTTTTTGCATTTTGTAAATTTTCTACACTGAACATGCACTACTGTTATAATTTTGAAAAAGGTTATTTAAAAATATTCAGTGGGAGGGGAGGTAGACATTGAAAATATTGATAAAAACGGATTTGGGAGATTTTCCACAGGTTTTATGAAGCTACATTCTTCATATTTCCCTTTGTCCCAGAAAGCTGAGAAGTAATTATATTTAAATCCCAGGCTGTGACCTTGTGCAACTCTTTTTACAGATTCTTCCAACTCTGTATATGTATCTCCGCACTAGGCCCTATATGAGATGAAAAGAAAAATACTAATATCTATCTTTTATTGAATTATTACTGTGCTGAGCATTAAGATAAGTGCCTGATATCATTTCATTTAATCTTCTCAAAAACTCTTTGAGGTAGGTTGTGTTGTTATTATACCCGTTTTATTTTACTTTTCTCATTTCTTTTTTTTTTGTTTATTGTTGTAGTTTAAGTGAAAGTTTACATTTCAAGTTAGTCTCTTACACAAAAATTTATACATACATTGTTATGTGACCCTAATTGCTCTCCCTATACTGTGACAGCACACTCCTCCTTTCCACCCCTCATTCCCCATGTCCATTCAACCAGCTCCTAACCCTCTCTGCCTTCCCATCTCACCTCCGGACAGAAGCTGCCTGTTTAGTCTCATGTATCTACTTGAGCTAAGAAGCACACTTCTCATGTGTATCATTTTATGTCCCACAGTCCAGTACAATCTTTGTATGAAGAGTTGGCCTCAGAAATTATTTTAGTTCTGGGCTGACAGAGAGTCCGGGGGCCATGCTTTCCGGGGATCCTCCACTCTCACTCAGACCGTTAAGTCTGGTCTTTTTACTAGAATTTGAGTTCTGCACCCAACCTTTCTCCTGCTCCATCAGGGACTCTGTTGTGTTCCCCGTCAGGGTGGTCATTGGTGGTAGCTGGGCACCATCTAGTTCTTCTGGTCTCAGGCTGATGAAGTCTGTGGTTTATGTGGCCCTTTCTGCCTCTTGGGCTAATATGTTCCTTGTGTCTTGGTGTTCTTCATCCTCCTTTACTCCAGGTGGTTGGGACCAATTGATGCATCTTAGATGGCCGCTTGCAAGCTTTTAAGACCCCAGATGCCACTTACCAAAGTAGGATGCAGAACACTTTCTTAATAAGTTTGTTATGCCAGTTGACCTAGATGTCCCCTGAAAGCATGGTCCCCAGATCCCTAACCCTGCTACTCTGTCCCTCAAACTGTTTGATTGTATTCAGGAAACTTCTTAGCTTTGGTTTAGTCCAGTTGTGCTGACTTCCCCTGTAGTGTGTGCTGCCCTTCCCTTCACCTAAGATAATTCTTATCAACTATCTAGTTAGCAAATAACTCTCACCCTCCCTCCTCACCCTCATAACCATCAAAGAATGTTTTCTTCTGTAATTAAACCTTTTCTTGAGTTCTTATAATAGTGGTCTTATACAATATTTGTCCTTCTGTGACTGACTAAATTCACTCAGCATAATGACCTCCAGATTCCTCCATATTATGTTTCATGGCTTCATCGTTGTTCTTTATCATTGCAAAGTATTCCATTGTGTGGATATACCATAATTTGTTTATCCATTCTTCCGTTGATGGGCACCTAAGTTGTTTACATCTTTTTGCTGTTGTGAACAGTGCTACAATGGACATGGGCGTGTATGTATCTATTTGTGTGACGGCTCTTATTTCTCTGGGATATATTCCAAGGAGTGGGATAGCAGGATCGTATTGTACTTCTGTTTCTAGCTTTTCAATGAAGTGCCAAATCAATTTCCAAAGTGGTTGTGTCATTTTACATTCCCACCAACAGTGTATAAGTGTTCCAGTCTCTCCACAACCTCTCCAGCATTTATTATTTTGTGTTTTTTTGGATGAATGCTAGCCTTGTTGGGGTGAGATGGTATCTCATTGTAGTTTTGATCTGCATTTCTCTAATGGCTAATGATCGTGAGCATTTCCTCCTGTGTCTGTTAGCCACATGAATGTCTTCTTTGGCGAACTACCTGTTTGTATCTTTTGTTCATTTTTTAATTGGGTTATTTGTCTTTTTGTTGCTGAGGTTTTGCAGTATCTTGTAGATTTTAGAGATTAGACGCTGATAGGATTTGTCGTACCCAAAATTTTTTTCCCAGTCTGTAGGTTGTCTTCTTACTCTTTTAGTGAAGTCTTTTGATGAGCATAAGTGTTTGATTTTTAGATGCTCCCATTTATCTAGTCTCTCTTCTGGTGTTTGTGCATTGTTACTTATGGTTCGTATTGTGTTTATGCCATGTATTAGGGCTCCTAGCATTGTTCCTATTTTTTCTTCCATGATCTTTATCATTTTAGATTTGATATTTAGGTCTTTAATCCATTTTGAGTTAGTTTTTGTGCACAGTGTGAAGTATGGGTCTTGTTTCAGTTTTTTTGCAGATGGATATCCAGTTATGTCAGCACCATTTGTTAAAGATACTGTCTTTTCCCCAATTAACGGACTTTGGGCCTTTGTCAAATATCAGCTGCTCATAGGTGGATGAATTTATGTCTGGATACTCAATTCTGTTCCACTGGTCTATGTACTTGTTGTTGTACCAGTACCAGGCCGTTTTGACTACCGTGGTGTTATAATAGGTTCTAAAATCAGGTAGTGTGAGGCCTCCCACTTTGTTCTTCTTCTTTAATAAAGCTTTACTTATGCCAGGCCTCTTCCCTTTCCATAAGAAGTTGGTGATTTGTTTCTCCATCTCCTTAAAAAATACTGGTGGAATTTGGATTGGGATTGCATTGTATCCGTGGATGGCTTTGGGTAGAATTGACATTTTCACAATGTTAAGTCTACCTATCCATGAGCAAGGTATGTTTTTCCACTTACGCAGGTCTCTTTTGGTTTCTTGCAGTAGTGTCTTGTAGTTTTCATTGTATACATCTTTTACGTCTCTGGTTAGATTTATTCCTAAGTATTTTATCTTCTGAGGGCTATTG
>NW_004443987.1:1874639-1889130 GCF_000243295.1 Trichechus manatus latirostris
TGTTATGATTCTTTTAATTTCAGTTGGGTCTGTTGTGATATCACCCATCTCATTTCTTATACGGGTTATCTGCTTCCTGTTTTTCTTTTATCAGTTTGGCCAATGGTTTATCAGTTTTGTTGATCCTTTTGAAAAACCAGCTTTTGGTCTTGTTAACTCAATTGTTTTTCTATTCTCTATTTCATTTAATTCTGCTCTGATTATTGTTTCCTTTCTTTTGGTCCCTGAGGGCTTCTTTTGCTGCTCTGTTTCTACTGGTTTGAGTTGTAGGGTTAATGTTTTGAATATGACCCTTTCTTCTTTTTGGATATGTGCATTTATTGCTATAAACTGACCTCTGAGCACTGCTTTTGCTGTTTCCCAAAGGTTCTGGTAGGATTTGTTTTCATTCTTGTTTGATTCTTTGAATTTCTTTATTCCATCCTTAATTCTTGTATAACCCAGTAGTTTTCGAGTAAGGCCTTGTTCAGTTTCCATGTGTTTGATTTTTTTTCCTTGCTTTTTCTGTTATTGATTTCTGCTTGTATGGCTTTATGATCAGAAAAGATGATTTGTAATATTTTGATGCTTTGGATTTTGTTAAGGCTTGCTTTATGGCCTAATATGTGGTCTATTCTGTAGAATGTTCCATGTGCATTGGAAAAGAAAAGTATACTTGGCTGCTGTTGGGTGGAGTGTTCAGTATATGTCTATGAGATCAAGTTGATTGATTGTAGCATTTAGCTCTTTCATGTCTTTGTTGAGCTTCTTTCTGGATGTTCTGTCCTTCACTGAAAGTGGTGTGTTGAAGTCTCCTACTACTATTGTTGAGCTATCTATCTCTCTTTTGAAAGCTGTTAGAGTTTTTTATGTATTTTGGAGCCTTGTCATTGGGTGTGTAAATATTTATTATAGTTATATTTTCCTGGTGTATTGACCCTTTAATCTTTATATAGTTTCGTTCCTTATCCCTTGTGGTGGATTTTACTTTAAAGTCTATTTTGTCAGAGATTAATATTGCCACTCCTGCTCTTTTTTGAGTGTCGTTTGCTTGATATATTTTTTTCCGTCTTTTTGAGTGTTTTCTAACTTTTTGAGTTTTAGTTTGTTTGTCTCTGTAGGTCTCAGGTGTGTCTCTTGTAGGCAGCCTATAGATGGAACGTGTTTTTTTTTTTAATCCAATCTGCCACTCTGTCTCTTTATTGGTGTGTTTAGTCGATTTACATTCAGCGTAATTATTGATAGGTATGAGTTTTGTGCTGTCATTTTGATGTCTTTTTTTGTGTGTTGTTCACAGTTTCTTTGTTCCACTTAATTTTCGGTGCTGAGTCATTTTTCTTTATGTATTTTTGTCTTTTTCATTTTTCTTGATTTTGTATTTGCTGAGTCTTTATATTTTTGTTATTTTTACTTGTAGGATCATTAGTTTCCTTTGTGGTTTCCTTAATATTTACCCCTATTTGTATAAGTTTATACCAGTCATTTATTTCTTTATATTGCCTTGACTTCCTCTCTATGTGAAAAATCTATGTCTATATTTTTTAACTCCTGCTTTTTTGCTTTAATGTTGTCATCTTTTGCATATTGACATCCGTTTCCCTATTTTCATGTTTTAGCTTTGATTTACTTTTGTGACTTCCGAATCTGGGTTGACATCTGGTTGCTCTGTCCTGTGTTCTAGTGTTGGGTTGTTATCTGCTGTTATTGATTTTCTAACCAGAGGACTCCTTTAAGTATTTCTTGTAATTTTGGTTTGGTTTTTGCAAATTCCCTAAACTTCTGTTTATCTGGAAATGCCCTAATTTCTCCATCATATTTAAGAGACAGTTTTGCTGGATATATAATTCTTGGGTGGCAGTTTTTTCCTCTAAGGCTTTATATATGTCATCCCACTGCCTTCTTCCCTGCATGGTTTCTGCTGAGTAGTCCAAGCTTATTCTTATTGACTCTACTTTGTAGATGACTTTTCATTTATCCCTAGCAGCTCTTAAAATTATCTTTTTATCTCTGATTTTGTCAAGTTTGATTATAATATGTCTTGGTGACTTTCTTTTGGGACCTATGTTATGTGCCGTTTGATGAGCATCTTGGATAGATATCTTGTCATCTTTCACGATATCAGGGAAGTTTTCTGCCAACAAATCTTTAAGAATTCTCTCTGTATTTTCTGATATTCCCCCGTTCTGCTACTCCAATCACTCATAGGGTATTCCTCTTGATAGAGTCCCACATAATTCTTAGGGTTTCTTCATTTTTTTAAATCCTTTTATCTGATTTTTCCTCAAATAAGTTGGTGTCAAGTGTTTTAACTTCAATCTCACTAATTCTGACTTCCATTGCCTCAATTCTGCTCCTATGACTTTCTATTGAATTGTCTAATTCTGAAATTTTATTGTTAATCTTCTGAATTTCTGATTGCTGGCTATGGATTCTTGCAGCCTGTTAAATTTGTCATTATGCTCTTCTCTAATCTTTTAAATTTCCTCTATTGAATGTTCTGCATTTTGCTTAATTTCCTTCCTAATTTCTTGAAGAGTTCTGTATATTAATCTCTTGTATTCTGCCTCTGGTAAGTCCAAGAAATTTTGCTCCTCTGGAAAATTTCTAAATTCTTTATTTTGGGAGCTTGCTTAAGCCATCATGGTCTGTCTCTTTATGTGATTTGATATTGACTGTTGTCTCCAAGCCATCAATAATTTATTATATTTACTTATTTTATATTTGCTTACTGTATTCTAGCTTCTTGTTTTCATATGCCCAAATAGGCTGCTTGTGTGAGCTAGCCCAGTCACCAGCACCCTTGAAGCTCCAATGTCCTGCCCTCAGGTGGCCAGATCTGCCACTAAGTATGTGAGCCCAGGAGTCTGCCAACTCTTCCTGTATGGATGCAGCTGAGGTGTCCAGGTAGTCAGCCACCAAGTGTGTGGTGCAGGCTCTCACCTACAGTTCTAGACAGGCATGGGTGGTTAATGTAGGCACAGGTATCTGGCTGCAGCAGGGGGACACATGCTGAGCAAGGCAGGGGGCTGATGGCTGCTCCCAAGTGTCCAGGAGGAAAGCGTGTCCCTGTTCCCTAGAGCGTGTAGGTGGGTGGGTTTATGGCCAGACTATGAGCACCCAGTACTATTGGCTGTAAGGACTAGGGGGCACTTCTTATTCTTGGGCCCCTGTTACAGGTGGCTAGGTGTCATGGGTGGAGCCACCAGTCCTCAGGCCCCTGATGTGGGTAGGTGAAGATCTTGCTTAATGGGCAGAGCAGTGTCACATGTCATGAACCTGCCACTTCACAGCTGAAACAGTTGAAGATAGACTTCAGGTATATACCCTGTTGTACTGTGGTAATGAGGACCTACTCTGTTGAAATGGGACCACACAAGTCTATTCGAGAGAAAGGCTCTCAAAGTCTGTAGATCCCTTATGCCTGTGCCTAGGTAAAGGAACCTTGTCTACCCTGAGTTCCTGGCTTAGGGGAGCCAGCAGATTATTTTCCCCTTGTATGTTAATTTGTTCACTCTCCAAGGACGTGAGAATGGGCTCAGGGTTTGTGACGGGTCCTACTTCCAGCCCAGGGGAGTCGGTAATTGTTGAAGCTGGTCTGGGACCCAGTGCAGAGCAGGGAGTGGGGAGGTAAATGGGAGAGAGGTTTTTCCCAAAGAGGGGTGTTTTTGATCCACGTGGTATGTTGGACACAAGTCCTTATCTTTCACCGATTCGAGGGCCGCTTCTCACTGGTTCTGAATGGCTGAGTAGCCTCTCTATCCCTGGGTCTCTCCCAGTGCAGAAAACGCATCTCGAGCACCGCTGCTTGCCTGCCTCACTGCTCACCCCAGTGCTGATCCGGGCTGTAGGTCTCAGGCTCTCACCTGGTCAGGTCTGGAAACTCCTCGCTGCTTCTGAATTGTCTCTCCCTCCCCCTGCCACTCAGTCTGGTTCCTCAACATTGCCTTTGATGTTCAGGGCTCCTAGATTGTCATATATAATGATTCACTTGTTTTTTTGGGGTCTTTGTTGTAAGAGGGAACACTGGAAGTGTCTGACTACTCTGCCATCTTGACCCTGTCTTATTATACCCATTTTAGAGACATGAAAACTGAAGCTTAGAAAGGTTAGGTAGCTTATCTAAAATATACAGCTAGACAACAACAGTCTAAGAATTCAAACACATGTCTGTCTTAACTATTTGACACACTTCTTGCTTTCAGGGAGCTTAGTAGTGGGTGATCAGTAAGACCTATGGAAAATGCTTCATGTTGGACACTTTTGCCTGAAAGTAAGAGAAAACTCTACTGACAGTGGCTTAAGCCATAAGGCTACTGTATTATTGCTTAACAGCAGGTCTGGAAGTAAGTGATTCCATAGGCATTTCAGCAGCTCTATGATATCCGGGTACTAAGTAGATATCTCTGGGTTCTTTTGGCCTCTTCCTATAGTTTCAGGATGGCTGCAGAAATATTAAACATCATGGCATCACATGTAAATATTCTAAGCAGGAATAAAAGGAATGGGGTTCTATATTTGCAGTTTTTTCTTTTTGTTATGGAGAAGAATCTTTCACAGAAGCTTCTACAGCATATTTCTACTATGGCACTATTGGAAGATAATTTTCCAATGGTCGCTTGCATTTCTGCATGTCTGTAAGCAGAGGTACTGACTGCCTTTGCTCCGAACTATTTTTTTCAAGCATATTTGTATGGCAAACAGCCTAGGAAGCTAGAGATAGTGTCTCCCTCTAGAGCAAATTACAGGTTTGCTTATAGCCTTCAGAGGTGGAGATAACATCCTCCTCCAGGGCAAAGGTCAAATGTGCTTACTGCCCATTAGAAAAGATTTGGGTTTCCCAAGCTCTGAGTTCCTCTTCTGTAACACAATCCACTCCATGTGCAGGTGTCACTTGGCCCTCTTTGCATTACCCTGTGGGAACTGGGGCTCAGGGAACTGGCTCAAGAAAATGATGACTCTCTGGTCACTGCTATTGCTGTCAATGTTAAAGTCGTTTGTCTCTGATCCAGGAGTCTTATGTCTTCTGTCAACATCCTTGAAACTGTGTCAGGCTAACTTGTTAGATTGTAAGTAGGATAAAATCTCAGACCCTTCACAGTTCTTAATAGTCTCAGTAGTTAGAATTTTTTCATAACCACCCTTAGCTGCAAGGGAGGCTGAGATAATGTACAGCAAAGGAAAACGGAATAATCATATTTGGTTTAGATCAATTATAATTCATTCCCTGGGGCTGGGCCCATTGCTCCTCTAGGCAAGGTTTTTTTTTTTTTTTAGCAAGAAAATAGGAGAAATGGTTATTGAGTAAGTAACCGGCAGTGTTTGCTGCAACAAATGATCACCATACAAGGGAGAACGTGGCATGTACCTCAGGGCAGTATACACCGAGGACTTTGTAGTTTCAAAGAAGAAAAAGATCATTTTGTCTGACAGTTTGGTATTATAGAAGGCTCAATAAAGGAGGTAATATTGACATGTGCCATGAAAGACAGAATTTTGATAGATGGTGATGGGCACGGCTAGGCTGGTAAGAGGATGTTCCAAGCAAAGGAACAGCATGAGTCAAGGTATAGTGTGATGAAAACACAAGGTGTATTCAAGGAGCAGTAGAAATGACTTAATTATTACCCTAAAGTCCAGTCTTCTAAGTAGCTCACAAAATAAAAGTGGAATTATTGTTGTTGTTAGCTGCTGTCGAGTCAGCTCCCAACTAATGGCAACCCCGTATGTTACAGAGTAGGATTGCTCCACAGGGTTTTCCTGACTGTAATCTTTATGGAAGCAGTTCACCAGGTCTTTTCTTCTGGAGAGACACTGGGTGGGCTTGAACCACCAACCTTGTTAGGTTAGCAGGAAAACCACTATTTATAAAGAGTTGGTGTGAATTGGACAAATCATTTAGCCACTGTTCTTCAGTGGTGCCACATGCAAGATAGCAGAAATGAGCCTGGGTGTTTAATTTAAAGGGACACAGCAAATATAGAGTTGCATGGAGGTAAAATGGTCATAAATACATCATTCTAGTTTTTATGTGATTAAAAGGGAAAATCAGTTGAGAACTGACATATTAAACAGCCTTCCCTCTAGGAGTCCCCATCCTGGAGAGAACAGGAAGATATATACTAGGAGTCAGAGACCTGGGTTTCAGACTTAATTTGCTCCCTCACTTTATCCATTTTTCTCATCTATATAATAAGGGTTTTGAATCGGATGTTCACTAAAGGATTTTCCAGCTCTGATATATTACATATTTCTAGATCAGGGTAATTACCACCAATCATATACAAAGAATCTCCTCTTGATCACCCTCACTTCTTCCTAATGCACATACATACAACATATTGGCAGTATGAAGCATAGACATGGCCAAAATGTTGAAGTTGATTCTACTAAATATTTTCATGTTAAACTTATGTTGAAGCTCTGCCTCTCTTGTGGATTTTATTTTTAGTTTACCCCTTGTATATGTCCAATCATTCTGCCATGGGTGAGGTCAGGGTAGAACTAGGAACTGAGAGGTTCTTAGTTTTAGAATCTCAGTTAATGTCTGCTAGGTTATTTCTCTATTCTATGAATTCCATTACAGTGAAAGCTTATTTCTAGAATTTTTCCAATCTGCTATTTTTAATGTTTTATCAAATGCATTATCAATTTTCATGACCCATGATGGCTCCATAACTCAGCTCACAGTGAAATTAAGGTGAGACAAACCTCATGCAGAGAAATCTCCGAGTCATCAACTTTCATTTTGGGGCTTCTCTTTGTCATCTCCTTCAAAAGCCTGTCAGTGTGGAGTGTTCCTTCAGTGCAAAAGGGCGGGAAGAAACTCAGTCTGTTTGGAGCCTGTCATTCTTTACGTGCTCCTTTGTGATAGATAGAAAAAGCCAGTAGGCAAGGAATCTTGTTTTGAGACCCTCGGACAGAAAAGCAGTGAGAAATGCATCCAGTACAGAAGTCAGAGCGCTGGTGGAGATTCCTTTGTCTCAGAGGTTACTGCACTTGCGTTCTCATAGAAGACTGACAACCTCAACAATTAGCAATGCTAGTCAAGCATTGACTGAGCTACCACTGTGCGTATAACACTTTTCTAGGCACAACTGAATAGAAGGGATAGACTATATGATCACAAGATGCTTGCTGTCTAGTGGGGGAGACAATTTTTTTTGTAGCAAATGGCTTACAATAACGTTTGCAAAACAGTTTATAAATGAGTGCAAATTAATATGGTGCAGTTAGAATAGGGAGGGGCTGTGGGAGCCTCTGATGAAGAGGTGGTCATAGTGAAGCAAGGTTAATAAGAAAGGTTTCCCTGAGGGGGAGAATTTTAAGCTGAGTTTTGACTGAAGGAGGCCCGTAACACATACACACAATGCTCCTTGCACCATTCCTTTATTCACTAAGCTTTTATTTGGCATGTGCTGTAGCAAGGCACTATGCAAGGTGCTTTGGGGGATGCACGGCGCTAGAAAACTCCAATCCTGCCTTCCCCCAGGAGCTTCAAGTCTGTTAAGGAGGTTTCCTTATTCCCTACTCATGATGTTTCTTCTCTTCCATACGGAGTGACACGCCATTAGCATAACACTCCCGGCCTCTCACTTCCCCCTTATCCCCTCCTCTCCTGGGTAGGAGGGACTGCTCTGATAGGTGAGTTCGAGAGAAAGTACTGGGTATGTGTAGCTCAGCCCTGCCCTCCTGCTCCCTTCTGAAAGCCAGGTGCCTTGCAGGAAACACACATTCTGGTCTGCTCCTGCATGCCTTAAGTTGTATAGGTGCTGATCCCCTCATGGAGAGGCCTGCTGGCTTCCAGTGCCACCTGTGACTGCGTGGTTAAGTCTATTAAATTCTGAGGTTCAGAATTAGAAAGCCCACCTAAGCTACGTCCTTCACTCTAGACTTTAGCAGTAAAAAAAGGTGATATTTTGATTTCTATTGGTCTGACTGCTTTGTCTATCACGTAATTGGCTCAGAATTCAGAGGACTGCTATTCATTTGTCCTCCTCAACACCCCCCCCACCCAAAGTCTAATAGGATGTATGAGATAAGTCCATATATAATTATAAGAAAAAGTGAATGTGATAAGTACCCTAAGTGTGGCTTGGCTCCTTTAAGATTTCTCTCCTGACCCTGAAAAGCCTGTCACCAATATAGAAAAGGAATACCTTTTGAGACCCTCAACATTTACAGAGTTGATTCCAGGTTGGTCCCATTTCACTTGCTTTCAACTGTCTCTTGACTTCCTAGTTGTTGATTTTCACTCTTCCTCTCATTTCTAGTCCTGACCTCTCTTCTGAGTCTCTAACTTGTATATCCAATTGCCTGCTTGACATCTCCATTTGGATGTTGCACAGATTTCTCCAACTTTAAGCGGCCAAAATGGAATACTTGAATCCCTGAATTCCGCCCTCAGTGTGCCGTATCTCAGTAAATGGCACCACCAACCACACATGTTGCTCAAGCAAAAGATTTTCACATGGTTTATATTTGTGCGGTTATTTGATTAATGTCTGCCTCCCTTGAGTATCATCTCTCTGCTTTTTGTCTGTATTGTAACTACTGTGTCTCTCAGGGGGCAAGGCACATAGTGAGTACTCAATAGATATTTGTTGAATAAATATATTTTATTAATTATCCCCAACTCTGTCACTTTCAACTTGATACAGAAGTTTGTTTGTTTAGCTTTTGAACTTTGGCTCCCACCACCTTCCTTCCTGAATTCTAGCATCATCTAGCCCATCTCCTAGCAGAACTAAAACATGTTTTGGTCCCAGGCCAGGTATAGATAGAGTACTGTGAGAATTCAGAGAAGGGGACTGGGATAGGAGAATTATTGAAGGTTCATGAAGGATGAGTAATTTGAGCTGGTCCTTGAAAGAAGCAGGATTTCAGTATATGGAGCGGTGGGGACAAGGGAATGAGATATTTCTGGTGGAGGAAGTCACTAAGGGTAAACTGTAGAGGTGGGGAAGCACTGAGTATTTTGGGAACATGGCCAATAGACTGATGTGTGAAGGGGTAGAATGGCAGCTACAATTGGAAAGATAGACCACAGCCAGTTTGTAGACAGAGTGCCCTAAAATCCATCCAGGGAACATGAATCTGCTTGGTAAAACCGTGCAATATGAACTCTTCACTAATACTGTTAAACTATAAATGAAAGCTGCATAGACAGAGTATGAAATTAAAATCTGTTCTATTAGGTTATGACCAATTTCCTAGCGAGATGAGTGTGGCTGAATTTTAGAGAATTTCACAGAAATATGCTGCTTTTGACAATGTTGATATTTCTTGTAAAATTCTTCACATCCTCAACATTCTCTCAGATTTGCTGTGAAATTCTGCAAGTGCAATTATTCCCCTTGTCATCTTATGAAAACACATTTCAGGCTTATCTGTTCCGTGGGCTCTCCAATTTTCCCCTAGATTTTATGGGGAATGGGATGGGTGAAGGAGGGGTTTATGCTGTCTTTAGGACTTTTCAACTAAGGAGCCTCCACTGGCCTCAGCATTGGGCAATAGTAGTGTATAATGTAGAACAGTGTGAGAAATTGTTCAGTTTCAGGAAGAACAATTGCTGAATAGAAAATGGATCAATTTTCACAGTTCCTCACTTGAACACATTTGTGCTGGCTGCTTGCTTTTGTGAATTGGAGGCCACCCAGCAAGTTGCTGTTTTTAGCAGTGATTATTTCACCAAACGCATCTCCATCTCTATTCTACTTTTGCAGAAATGCTTTCCCCTTTGGGTGGGCTGCACTGGGACTGGGGATATTGCTGAGACTACTGGGCCTAGGTATGTTGTAAATGAGTCCAAGGAAGAAATACCTTCTTTACCTCAACCTGACTCAGGAAGACTGGAGAGCTGTCTTCTAAAATGTGAAGGGCTGTCAAGTGGGAAAGTGAGGAGACATTCTGTGGAGTTCCAGAGGGCAGATCTAGGACTAATGGGCAGAAGTTATAATGGGGCAGACTTTGGTTCAGCACAGGAGATTTATTTCCAGTCAGAGCTGCTCAAAAAGCATGGGCTGCCTAGTGCGGTGATGACTTTTGTTTCCCTGAAAGTGGTTAAATAGAGGTGGGATGGCAGACTCAAGGGATGTGGTAGAGAGGATTCCTGCCTTCTGTGAATTCTACTGCATTTATATTGAAATCTGCCCATGTTTTAAGTCCACGCCCTAATCTCATTATCTGCACAACATTTTGCCTTGTCACTTTTTACATCAATTTTCTGTTCTCCACATGTAACAACGCCAGCCATTTATGGCCCTATCCTGTTGGTATAAGATGGTAGTGTCAAAACAGCTGTCCCTAGATAGAAAGAAAACAAATGGTTTTTCTTACAGGTGATATGTAGAACAGCCATCCCTAACTTTTACCCTGTTTCTGAATTTTACCCTGACCTTACCTCCACCCCCTCCTTTTGACCATCCAGAACAGGGTGAAACTCAAAGAAGGGATTAATAGTATCTATTTCAGACATTGTTTATTTTTCATTTACTTTGCTCAAGGCCCTGTTCTAGGCATCGGTCAACAAAATATTTCAGAGGAAAAAATGGACAAAAATCCCTGTCCTTGTGAAACTTACATGTATGTAAAAGTACCAGCAACTAGGGAGCACTCAACAAATATTAATTTCCTTTCTTTCTAAATTGCCTCAGCTAGTGTGGCATTAAACACCCCCCCCAAAAAAAAAAAAAAAAAAAAAAACAAGCAAGCAAAGAAACAAAACCCAAACCCATTGCCGTCGAATCAATACCAACTCATAGCGACACTATAGGACAGAGTAAAACTGTCCTATAGGGTTTCCAAGGAGTAGCTGGTGGATTTGAACTGCTGACCTTTTGGTTAGCAGCCAAATGCTTAACCACTGTGGCATTAAAGAAAGTAAATAAACTAACATTTATTGAACACCTAATATGTGCTGCACACTTTACAAATGTGATTTTATTTAGTCCATGAAACAATGCCATGAAGTAGAGCTACAATTTTATAGCAGAGGAAACAGAGGCTCATGCTCTTTCATTATGCTGCTTTTAAGAAACATGTTTCTTGGTTATTCCCTGGCTGACAATTTTCTACCTAGCTGAAGATCTACTTTAGTAAAATGAAATTAGTCTCTGAAGACCTGGCCCTCATACTTTAGGGTACGTAAGAATCACATGAGGAGCTTGATAAAAATGAAGCTATCTGAGTGCCACTTCCACAGATTCTGATTCAAGTTATCTAGGATGGGCTCAGGAATCTGCATTTTTTTTCTTTTTTTATTACGTTGATTAATTTTTAAAAAAATTGTACTCTAGATGAAGGTTTACACAACAAATAGTTTCTCATTAAACAGTTAGTACACATATTGTTTTATGACATTGGTCAACAACCCCACGACATGTCAACACTCTCCCTTCTCCATCCTGGGCTCCGCATCTCCGGCTTTCCTGTCCCCTCCCGCCTTCCAGTCCCTGTCCCTGGGCTGGTGTGTCCCCCAAGTCTCACCCTGTTCCATGGGCCTGTCCAATCTTGGCTGAAGGGTGAACCCCGGGAGTGACTTCAACACTGAGCCAAAAGGATGTCCAGGGGCCATACTCTCAGGGTTTCTCCAGTCTCTGTCAGGCCACTAAGTCTGGTCCTTCTTTGTTAGTTAGAACTTTGTTCCACATTTTTCTCTGGCTCTGTCCAGGACCCACTGCCATGATCCCTGTCAGAATAGTCAGTGGTGGTAGCCGGGCACCACCCTGTTGTACTGGACTCAGTCTGGTGGAGGTCGTGGCAGTTGTCGTCCATTAGTCTTTTGGATTAATCTTTCCCTTTTATCTTGTTTTCTTCATTCTCTCTTGCTCCTGAAGGGGTGAGACCATGCAGTATCTTAGATGGCTGCTCACAAGCTTTTAAGACCCCAGATGCTATTCACCAAGGTAGAGTGTAGAACATTTTCTTTATAAACTATGTTATGCCAATTGAGCTAGATGTCCCCCGAGACCCTGGTCCCCACAGCCCTCAGCCCAGCAATTTGGTCCCTCCGGGAGTTTGGATGTGTCTATGGAGCTTCCATGACTTGCCCTGTAGAAGTTGTGCTGGCTTCCCCAGTATTGTGTACTATCTTACCGTTCACCAAAGTTACCACTTATCTATTGTCTATTTAATGTTCCCCCCACTCCTCCCCTCCCTCGTAACCATCAAAGATTGTTTCTTTTCATGTGTAAACCTTTTCATGAGTTTTTACAGTAGTGGTCTCATACAATATTTGTTCTTTTGTGATTGACTTGTTACACTCAGCATAATGCCCTCCAGATTCATCCATGTTATGAGATGCTTCTCAGATTCATCATTGTTCTTTATCATTTCCTAATACTTCATTGTGTGTATGTACCAAAGTTTGTTTATCCATTCATCTGTTGATGGGCATCTAGGTTGTTTCCATCTTTTTGCTATTATGAACAGTGCTGCAATAAACATAGTTGTGCATATGTCTATTCATGTGATGGCTTTTATTTCTCTAGGATATATTCCTGGGAGTGGGATTGCTGGATCATATGGTATTTCTATTTCTAGCTCTCTAAGGAAGTGCCATATCATTTTCCAAAATGGTTGTATCATTTTGCATTCCCACCAGCAGTGCATAAGAGTTCCAATCTCCCTGCATCCTCTCCAACATTTGTTATTTCTAGTTTTTTTAATTCGTCCAGTAATGGTGGGGTGAGATGGTATCTCATTGTAGTTTTGATTTGCGTTTCTCTAATGGCTAGTGATTGCGAACATTTCCTCATGTGTCTGTTGGCCGCTTGAATGTCTTCTTTGGTGAAGTGTCTGTTCATTTCCTTTGCCCATTTTTCAATTGGATTATTTGTCTTTTTGTTGTACAGGTGTTGGATTTTCTTGTAGACTTTAAAGATTAGAACTTTGTCTCATTTGCAATAGCCAAACTTTTTTTCCCAGTCTGTAGGTTCTCTTTTTACTCTTTTGGTGAAGTCTTTTGATGAGAATAAGTGTTTAATTTTTAGAAGATCACAGTTAAATAGCTTATCTTCTGGAGTGTGTTTTTTGTTGATTATGGTATGCACTTTGTTAATGCCGTGTATTAGAGCCTCCAGTGTTGGTCCTATTTTTTCTTCTATGAACTTTATAGTTTTTGACTTTATTTTTAGGACTTTGATCCATTTTGAAGTAGTTTTTGTATATGGTGTGAGATATGGGTCTTGTTTCATTTTTTTGCACATGGACATCCTGTTTTGCCAGCACATTTGTTAAAAAGATTCCCCATTTGATGGACTTTGGGCCCTTGTCGAAGATCAGGTGACTTTAGGTGGATGGATTTACATCTGGGTTCTCAATTCTGTTCCATTGGTCAATATGTCTGTCATTGTACCAGTACTAGGCTGTTTTGACTACCGTAACTGTATAGTAGGTTCTTAGGTCGGGTAGTGTGAGTCCTCCTACTTTATTCTTCTTCTTCAATAGTGCTTTACTTATTTGGGGCTTCTTCCCTTTCCATATAAAGTTAATGATTAATTTTTCCATCTTTTTAAAGAATGTTGTTGGTATTTGGATCGGGATTGCATTGTATTTGTAAATTGCTTTGGGTAGAATTGTCATTTTCACAATGTTAAGTCTACCAATCCATGAGCATGGTGTGTTTTTCCATTTATGCAGATCTCTTTTGGTTTCTTGCAGTAGTGTTTTGTAGTTTTCTTGGTATAGGTCTTTCACATCCCTGGTTAGATTTATTCCTAAGTATTTTATATTTTTAGGGGCCATTATAAATGGTATTGTTTTCCTGATTTCCTTTTTATCGTTCTCTTCATTGGTGTATAGGAATCCAACTGATTTTTATATGTTTATGTTTTATTCTGCTACTCTGCTGAATCTTTTGATTAGTTCCAGTAGTTTTCTCTTGGAGTCTTTGAGTTTTCTATGTATAGTATCATATCATCCGCAAATAGGGACAGTTGAGCTTCTTCATTATCAATTTGGATGCCCTTTATTTCTTTTTCTTGCCTTATTGCTCTATCTAGGACTTCCAGCACAGTGTTAAATAGGAATGGTGATAAAGGGCATCCTTGTCTTGTTGCTGTTCTCAGGGGCAATAATTTCAGCCTCTCTCCATTGAGAATGATGTTGACTGTTGGTTTTGTATGGATGCCCGTTATTATCTTAAGGTATTTTCCTTCTATACCTATTTTATTGAGAGTTTTATCAAGAATGGGTGATGGACTTTGTTGAATGCCTTTTCTGCATCAATTGAGATGATTGTGTGATTCTTTTCTTTCCTTTTATTTATGTGGTGGATTATGTTGATTGATTTTCAAATGTTGAACCATCCTTGCATACCTGGTATGAATCCTATTTGGTCGTGGTGTATTGTTTTTTTGATATGATTCTGCATTCTATTGGCTAGAATGTTGTTGAGAATTTTTGCATCTATATTCATGAGATATATTGGTCTGTAATATTCTTTTTTTGTAGTGTCTTTGATGGTTTGGTATCTGGGTTATGCTGGCTTCATAGAAGGAATTTGGAAGTGTAG
>NW_004443987.1:1890380-1925820 GCF_000243295.1 Trichechus manatus latirostris
TATTGCCACTCCTGCTCTTTTTTGGTAGTTGTTAGCTTGATATATTTTTTTCCAACCTTTGACTTTTAATAAATTTACATCTTTGTTTCTAAGGTGTGTCTCTTGTAGACAGCATATTGATGGAGCCTGTTTTTTAATCCTTTCTGTCACTCTCTGTCTCTTTCTCGGTGCATTTAAACCATTTATATTCAGTGTAATTATTGATAGGTGTGAGTTTATTGCTGTCTTTTTGTAGTGCTTTTTTTGTGGAGCTGATGTTTTCTTTGTTCCTCTTTCTCTCATGTGGTGAATTCCTTTTGTTTGTGTATTTTTTTCATTTCTTTGGTTTTTGTAGATTTTGTTTATAATGAGACTTTATGTTTTTCTTCTTTATTTTGATGAGTAGGTTTGTTAACTTGCTTTGTGGTTACCTTGCTTTGTGGTTACCTTGAAATTTACCTGTATCTTCCTAGGTTTGAAGCAGTCTATTATTACTTGGTATCACCTTGCCTTCCTCTCCATTAGAAGGTTCTATACCTACACTGTTTGTTCCCTCTTTTATTGTTCTGATGTTGTTATCTTTTACAGATTAACCTCTCTGGTTCCCTTTTGTAATTTTTTTGGTTTGGATAGTTCTTGCAAGTTCATTTCCTAGCGTGGTATCTGGCTGGTACCATCCTGTATCCTAGATTCAGCCTGTGGTCTGATATTGTTTGTTCTCAGACCAAAGGACTCTCTTCAGTAATGCTTGTAAATTTGGTTTAGTTTTTACATAGTCCCTTAATTTCTGTTTATCTGGAAATGTCCTAATTTCACCATCATATTTGAATGAGAGTTTTGCAGGGTATATTATTCTTGGCGGGAAATGTTTTTCTTTCAAGGTTTTATATATGTCATTCCATTGCCTTCTTGCCTGCATGGTTTCTGCCGAATAATCCAAGCTTAGTCTTATTGTTTCTCCTCTGTATGTGACATTTTGTTTTTCTTGAGCTGCTCTCTGGATTCTTTCTTTGTCTTTGGTATTAGGGGGTGTGATTATGGTATGCCTTGGTATCTCTCCTATATGGGGTTCGTTGAGCTTCTTGGATAGTCAACTCTTCATCTTTCATGATATTGGGGAAGTTTTCTGTCAGTAATTCTTCAATGATCCTCTCTCTGTTTTCTGTTTTCTCCCCCTGTTCTGGAACTCCGATCACTCGAAAATTTTTGCTTTTTATTGTATTTCACCTAATTCTCGTGTTTTTTTCATTTTTCTTCATTCTTTTTTCTGATTTTTCCTCAGAGTTGTATCCAAGTGTTTGTCTTCAATTTCACTGATCCTGTCTTCCAGTGTTTCAAATCTGCTTCTCAGCCCTTCTGTGACACTATCCATTTTTGAAATCTTGTTTATCTTTTGGATTTCTAATTGTTGTTTTTGCATGATTTCTAGTTGTGAATTTATTTTAACATTTTGCTCCTGTATTATTTTCCTGAATTCTTCCATTTTTTTGTCCGTATTTTCCATGAATTTGTCTGCCTTTTCCATGAATTTGTCTATTTTTCCTTATTTATTATTTACTTTTTGCTTCAACTCTTGGATAGCTCTGAATTTTAGAGATATAAATTCCCTATCAGATAGTTCTAGTGTCTTTTCTTCTACTGGAAAGTCATCTGGTGTTTTATGTTGGGCACATACTGGAACCATTCTGTCTTTTTTTTTATGTTTTGATATTGTCTGCTGTCTTCGGGATATTCAGTAGTTATTTTCCTCGTTTACTGATTGTAGATTTATTTGTTTCATCCTGCTTTTTTGTTTTATTGGGTTATGTCTGAGCAGGTGGGCTATGCATTCTTTGTTGTTTGCTCATCTGTAGACACAATACTTTTCACCTCCTTGTCCAATGGGCGGGGTTAGTCACTCAGCCAGGTGCAGCAGGGCAGGACCAGCTGAAGGGGAGTTGCTGGGATGCGTTGTTTGTGGCATGTATTAGAGCCAACAGGGCAGGACAGGAGTCAGTGAAGGGCAGTTTCCAGTAGGCCATGCCTGTGCTGCTTCGGGGTCAATGTTCAGCGCATGGTGCAGGTAGGCAGGAAGGAGGGGGGAGATTGTGATGTGTGGAGCTAAGATGGGTATGGGAAAGAGGAGTGAGAGGAGAGAGAAACAGGGCCAAAAACAAACAAACAACAACAACAAAAAGAGTGCTAAGGGAACTTGTCATTAGAATGGCGAGATGAGAAACTGAGAAATGGAGATAAACAAAAAGGAAAGAAAGAAAAAAAAGAAAAAGAAAAAATAATAAAAATTAAGAAAAAAAAGTAGAGCAAAGTCCCCAGGGATCCCACTGGTGTGGCTGTGAAGACCAGGGAAGTGGCTCCCAGGCCACAAAGTACAGCCTGGCTAGAAGGGGTGAGGTGTCACTCAGCACCAGGTATTTAGGAAACAGGAAGAGAAAGTAAGTATAGAGAGGCAAGAAACTGAGAAATGAAGAAAGAAAAAAAGGAGAAAAGAGAGAAAAGAAAACAAAGAAAGAGAAGAAGAAGAAAAAGGAAATGCCCCTAGGGATCCCGCTGAACAGCTGTGCAGTTGGGTAAGTAGCTCATAAGCTGTGCAGTACAGCCCAGCTAAAAGGGCCCCCAAGCAAGAAAAGAAAAAGGAAACAGAGAAACAAACAAAATAAAACTGAACAAATAAAACAAAAAGAAAGAAAGAAAGAAAAAAAGCCCCAGAGATCCCACCAGCATGGCAGCAGAGGCCGAGAAGTAGTTACACAGTCGAGCGGTGTTTCAGCCTTTCAAGAGGAAGCAAAGATGGCACACATAGACAGGTGTTTGAGAGAAAAGAGGGAGAGGAGGTGAGAGGTATGGAAGAAACCAAAAGAAGTGGAAAAAAGCAACACCAGCAACAAACAAATGGCACTCAGGGTGCGTGGGTGTAATCTAAGCGGCACAGGACTGAAGCCAGTGCCTCCTGGCCAAGAGACTGTGGCTGCAGGAAGTAAAGGAGGCCGAGCAGGAGTGAAGAAGGGTGGAAGGTGGGAAAGTGTATATCGTTGATTACCAGTTGTTCTGTCTCCTGCTGGTAGCTCCGTGAAGCTGCTTTCTTGTACTCCCTGTATGCTGATCTAAGAAGGGGGCAGGGTGAATCTAAGCAGCAGCAATCCTGCACTTCCTGGCTGGCCAAGCTACCGCAGCCGGTTTTGAAGCATCAGAGGTTGAACAGGTGGGAGAAGGATAGGGGGTGCGAAGGCATATATTGCTGGTTACTGGGTGCTCTGTCTCCTGCTGGGAGCTCCGTGAAGCTGCTTTCCCATACTCCCTGTTTTCCAATCTCTGACAGGAGTCCAAGATGGCGAATCCGTGCTGCATTAACTGATAGAAGACCTCTGCACATATCTCTCCTCACTCTCTGTTCTCTGTCAGTTTCTTATTCCATTCAGTGTTTGGCTGAGTTCTTTATCTCTCCATTTGATGCTTAGGGTTCCAGGATTGATGTTTGAATCTGTTTGACTTAGTTTTTTGGGTCTTTGCTGTGGAGAGATGGTGTGGTGCTTCCGTCTATAGCACCAGGTTGCCCAGAAGTCTCCAGGAATCTTCATTTTTAACAAGACTCTCCCCTCCAAGAAATCCTGATGTGCACAGGCCACAGATCACACTTTGAGGGACCTAAGGTCCTTTCCAGCTGTAATATTCTGTGCTTCTATGACCTTTTGGCCAGTTCCAATTTTGGTATTTATAATGCATAAGAGCACGTCTAGCTTGGATTCCTCGGATTCATTAGTCATCAGTGTATTCACCATCATCATCTCCACCCCCACCTCCAGCACCATACAGTGCAGGTTGTCTGCTATTTGTAAGCCACGTAATTGATATATTGTTCTTTCTGGGGAACACCTGTGAAAGAGGTGGCCTTTCCTCCTCTGCAGGGACTCCCTGGCTAGCTGGCTGGCTAGCCCATACAAAATCAACAAAATCAAACATTTCTAAGTCTGGCTTTATAAAGCTGTAAAGGTACAAATAATGAATTGTTTTCAGATAATATGCCTTGAGAATAATTAGTCTTGCGGTTCTGGACTGATCAGACCCATCGAAGACCTAGTTTTCCCACTTAATTGCTTTTACTTTTCTTTCCATTACCATGATTTTTTCTTCCCCCCCTTAAAGAAAGTGCTGCTTGGTGGATTCACTGTTGACAAGAGAAGCTTTGTGCTCTGGGGCTTAACTACTGAACGTTTTTATTTTGGCAGTGAGGCTGATTGGATACTGTCCAATGAGTAATATAGGGTTTTGATAGTTACAGCTTAGAATTTACATGCTTTTCCATCCAACGATATCTTAAGTGGTTAGAGGATCCCTCACATAGTCTTAGCATGGTTCTGAGTCCTCAATATGCAATTGATTGATTATTCACAGTAGTAAGAGCTAATTTTTATGGAATATTTACAATGTGCCAGACACTGTGCTAAATACTTCACAGGGTGATCACCTTGTTTGATTCTCCTAAAAACTCCTATATGTACTTTCATGCTCTCCATTTTAAAAATGCGGAAACCGTGGCTGGAACTCAGAGTGCTTAAGTAGCTTGCTCAAGCACGGGAAGTGGTAGAACCAGGATTTGTACCCAGTTCGATGATAGAGCCTTCCCTTCTGTTCTCAAACTGTGTACTAGAAATGAAAGGGCAATATTTCAGAGAAGCTTGAACATTTGAATCTGAGATTAAATTTTACAGGTTGAGCTGGAAGAGAAGGAGATTCAATCATGTTTGGATTTCTTAAAACATGGATTTCTTGCTAACATATGCCTATTTTCTTGTCTTTCCTTTTTATATTAATCTTTTCTATATGTCTGTGCACGTGGTAAATAGCTAATGATAATGGCTGCCACCGTATTCCTCAAAAAAAGGTAGAAAGTTAGAATGCAATTACAGTTAATGTGCATGTAAATGAAAATTGTCAAATTAACACAGAGTATTACAGAGCAGAATGTAATGCTTCAACAGTTTTAGCATAGAAATAAGCATGGACTAATTAGGCATTACTTCTCCCCATTGAAGAGCCTGTGGCCTCACAGCTACTTTGTCCCTCATCTTTATATGGACAGTATCTCTAGACACAGCCAGAAAACACGGCTGCTCAGTGCTTGCTTGGATCGCAGCCTTACCTCCACCTCTCTTCTTTGCTTCCCTATAGTTATGCAGTGGAGCCCCATTCCTTCTGGTGTTTATTATTATTGTTATTATTCTTGTTACCTATTTTGTTTTCATTTTGTTAAAAATTCAAACTGTAAAAAGTAAAAATTCTTCTCCTTCTCCACCTGTACTCATCCTGTAGCTGTCAGTAGTCACTGCTAAGTTTTCATGAATCTTTCCAGAAAAATTCTATGCAAAAATGCTGTTTATGCACATACACAAAGTCATATATATCTTTAAAAAGTAATATTATCATAGTTTTTGTCAATCTGATGGGTGAAGAAATGGTATCTTATTGTTTTATTTTGCATTTCTTTAATTACAAGTGAGGTTGTGTATGTTTGGTGTATTTATTGGTGATTTGCATTTCTTATTCTGTGAACTGCTCATTTCTATTTATTTCCTTTTTGTTTTCTTATTGTGTTTTAATAGCTCTTTGAATATTAAAGAAATCAGCCTTTTTTCTGTCAAATAGATAACAAATATTTGTCCCTAGTTTGTCATTTGTCTTCTGCCTTTTTAATGGTAATTTTTGCCATAAAAAAGGTTTTAATTTTTATGTAGTCAGATTTATTAAATAATTTTTTCATAGATTTGGGTTTTGTATCCTGATTTGAAAAGCTTTTCCCATTCTAGGGTTGTTTTTGCATGTCATTCATGTTTCCATCTAGCTCTTCTTTTTAAAAAAAATTAAAATACTATTTTAAAAGCAATATTCAGGGACTTAATGTGGATTAGATACTGTGAGAATGCCCTAGAAGGGTGCTAGAAATATTAGATAAATCATATAAAGCGTTCTATTAAACGTGTAACTTAGCTCTCAAGAAAGTAAAGAAGATTGCTAGGAGCCAGAAAAAAACAAAAACCAAAAAAACAGGGAACTAAAATTAGAGGGGTAAGCATATAGTTTATGATGTGGACACACTAGAAGGAGGTGGAAGGGGCATCAGACTCAGCAGTCTAAAGGCTTGTGTTTTAACACCTATATGAGGACAAGAGATAAAATCATGGGTCAGTGCAAAGAGCTCTCACATAAAACGAGTACTATGAACAGCTACAACCTCAATGAAAGGGTAGACTAAAAAAATGCATGCAATAAAAAAAAGCCATTGCTGTCGACTCGATTCTAACTCATAGCGACCCTATAGGACAGAGTAGAACTGCCCCATAGAGTTTCCAAGGAGTGCCTGTTGGATTTGAACTGCTGACCTTTTGGTTAGCAGCCATAGCTCTTAACCACTATGCCAATGCATGCAATAGTATGGAGAAATAGCAAGGAAGGTTATCTTTGTCTGGGCTCTGGGTGAGGAAAAAGTGTCCTCTGAAAATTTACAATAACAGGCCCATGTCGCTCATGGGTTTGGAGTTTTCATTTACATTACCTGCAGGGTTTAGGAACTTCCAAGCCAAGAATTTAACACAAAATTGGTTCCAGAGCATTTAGAGGAAAATATGGCATTGGAGTAAGGAATAATTTCCTAAACAAGACAAAAAGAGCACAAGCAATAATGAAACATAATGATACCTTTTACTACATTAAAATTGAAAAGGTTGTACAACAATATACAACCATTAACAGTGCATATAATCAACAAGAAATTTTCTAGAATATATAAAGAACTCCCACAAATCAGTAAGAAAAAGCCAAAGAGAAAAGTTGGCAAAGGATTGTGCTGTTGTTAGTTGCTGTTGAGTTTCCCCCAACTAATGGGGGTCTTTCCTGTGTCATCCCCATGATCAGAGTATTGTGATCCATATGGATTTCATTGGCTGATTTTCAGAAGTAGATTGCCAGGCCTTTCTTCCTAGTCATCTTATCTGGAAACTCCTCTGAAAGCTGTTCATCATCATAGCAACACCCAAGCCTCCACTGACAGATAGGTGGTGGTTGTACTTGAGGTACATTGGCTGGGAATCAAAACCAGGTCACCCATATAGAAGGTGAGAATTCCATCACTGAACCCCCAATGCCACTTGAGCAAAGGATGTTGTTGTTGTTGTTACGTGCCATCGAGTTTGTTCTGACTCATAGTGACCCTATGTACAACAGAATGAAACACTGCCTGGTCCTGTGCCATCCTCATGATCATTGTTATGCTTGAGCCCATTGTTGCAGCCACTGTGTCAGTCCATCTCATTGAGGGTCTTCCTCTTTTTTGCTGACCCTCTGCTTTACCAAGCATGATGTCCTTCTCCAAGGACTGATCCCTTCTGATAACATGTCCAAAATATGTGAGACAAAGTCTTCCCATCCTCGCTTCTAAGGAGCATTCTGTCTGTACTTCTTCCAAAACAGATTTGTTCGTTCTTTTGGCAGTCCGTGATATATTCAATATTCTTCACCAACACCATAACTCAAAGGCGTCAATTCTTTGGTCTTCTTTATTCATTGCTCAGCTTTTGCATGTATATGAGGCTATTGAACACACCATGGCTTGGGTCAGGTGCACCTTAGTCCTTAAAGTGATATCTTTGCTTTTCAACACTTTAAAGAGGTCTTTTGCAGCAGATTTGCCCAATGCAATGTGTCATTTGATTTTTTGATTACTGCTTCCATGGGTGTTGATTGTGGATCCAAGTAAAATGAAATCCTTGACAACTTCAATCTTTTCTCCATTTATCATAACGTGTTTATTTGTCCAGTTGTGAGGATTTTTGTTTTCTTTATGTTGAGGTGCAGTCTATACTGAATGTGTGGTTAAATACTGCATATCATTTTTTTTAAAACAATTTTTACATGTGTATAATTCAGTGACATTGATTATAATCTTCATGTTGTGCAACCATTGTCACTATCCTTTTCTCGCTTATTCCACTGCCATTAACATAAACTTAGTGACCCCTAAACAGTAACTCTTCTTTCTCTCACTCTCATCCCTGGTAACCACTAATAAGCTTTGATGGCTGTATATTTGCCTATTTGCTATAAGTGAGATCATACAGTATTTGTCCTTTTGTGACTGATTTATTTCATTCTGCATACTGTTTTAAAGGTTCATCCATGTTGTGGCAGGTATCAAAACTTCTCTTTAAGGCTAAGTAATATTTCATTGTATGTATATATCACATTTTGCTTATGATTCATCTGTAGATGGACATTTAGGTTGTTTCTACATTTTGTATATTGTGAATAGTGTTGCAATGAACATTGTGCAGGTTTCTGTTTGTGTTCCTGCTTTAAATCTTTTGGGTATATACCTAGAATTGAGATTGCTGGGTCATATGGTAGTTTTATGTTTAACTTTTTGAGGAACCACCAAACTGTTTTCCACAGTTGCTGTACCATTTTGCATTCCTAGCAGCAATGGATGAGGGTTCCAGTATCTTCACATCATTGCCAACACTTGTTGTTTTCTGTGTACATGTTTTTGTTTTTTTGTTTTTTTTTAATCAGAGCCATTCTAGTGGGAGTTAGGTGGTTATCTCATTGCGGTTTTGATTTGCATCTCCCTAACGGCTAATGACATTGAACATGTTTTCATGGGCTTGTTGGACATTTGTATATCCTCTTTGGTTTGTTCAAGTCCTTTGCCAATTCTTTGATTGGGTTGTTTGTCTTTTTGTTCTTAAGTTGTAGACATTTTAAAATATTTTCCAGATATTCGACTCTTATCAGATATATGGTTCCTCAAAAATTTCTCCCAATCCATAGGTTGTCTCTCCACTTTGTTGATAAAGTCTTTTAATGAACAAAAATATTTAATTTTTATTAGGTCCCATATATCTATTTTGTCTTTTGCTGCTTGGGCTTTTGGCGTAATATCGTCCCTCTTCTAATTTTAAGGACTCATGTAATTAGATTGGGACCACCTGGGTAATCCAGGATAATCTCTTTATGTCAAGGTTCTTATTTTAGTTATCTAGTGCTGCTATATCAGAAATACCACAAGTGGACGGATTTAACAAACAGAGATTCATTCTCTCACAGTCTTAGGAGGCTAGAAGTCCAAATTCAAGATGCCAACTCCAGGTGAAGCCTTTCTCTCTTTGTTGGTTCCGGGGGGGAAGGTCCTTGTTCATCAATCTTCCCCTGGTCTAGGAGCATCTTAGCACAGGGACCCTAGGTCCAAAGGACATGCTCCACTCCTAGCTCTACTTTCTAGGTGGTTGGAGGTCCCTCTGTGTCTCTCCTTGCTTCTTTCTTTTATATCTCAAAAGACATTGACTCAAGATACAACCTAACTTGTAGACTGAGTCCCGCCTCATTAAAATAACTGCTTCTAATCCTGCCTCGTTAACATAATAGATAGGATTTACAAAACATAAGAAAATCACATCAGATGACAAAATGGTGAACAATCACACAATACTAGGAATCATGGCCTAGCCAAGTTGACACACATTTTTGGGGGACAAAATTCAGTCCATAACAGTCCTTAACCTTAATCACATCTACAAAATCCCTTTTGCCATGCAAGGTAACATATTCACAGATTCCAGGGATTAGGAAGTGGACATATTTGGGGGGGCTGCGATTGTTGGGGTTGTGTGTCAACTTGGCTGGGCCATGATTCTCAGTGGTTTGGCAGTTATGATGTAGTTTGGCAGTCATATGATGATGTGATCACTTCCATGATGAGATTTGGTATAACGTGATCACCTGCATGATGGGATCTGCTGTGAGTAGCCAATCAGTTGAAAGGGAGTTTCCTTGGGGTTGTGGCATGCATCCAATATAGGTGGACTTTCTGGCAAGGCTGGTGGCTTTTGCTCACTCTGGATCTGCAGCTGACTCCTGTTTGTCTGACCTCCAGTTCTTGGGAATTGAGCTAGCAGCTTACCTGCGGTCTTGCCTGCAAATCTTGGGATTCACTGATCTTTGCAAACTGTGAGCAAGAGCCCTGATCTCTGACCTGCCAATCTTTGGTTTGCCAGCCCCTGCGGCCACCTGGATCAGGAGAAGCCTCTATCCTGATCCATGGACTTGGGACTTTCTAGCCTGTACAACCACGTGAGTCATTTCCTTGATATAAACCTTTCTCTCTATATATTTATTTATATGCTTTACTGGTTTTGTTTCTCTAGACAACCCAGCCTAAGACACTCCACACCACTGGACTCCTAGAAATTTCACTAAGGTGGAAGGTATCTGAATTTTCGTGGAATTAATTTTCCACCCTCTAGCACGCAAATGTTTTACCAGTAAGTCCAGAGTCATTGACACTTCTGCCTTACTAGGTCCAATCAGCATAATGTCATTAATGTAAGGGACCAGTGTGACATCTTGTGAACGGGAAAGGCGATCAAGATCCCTGTGAACTAAATTATGATATAAGGCTGGAGAGTTGATATAGCCCTGAGGTAGGACAGTGAAGGTGTATTGTTAGCCTTGCCAGCTGAAGGCAAACTGCTTCTGGTGTTCCTTCGAAACCAGAATTGAGAAAAAAGCATTGGCCAGATCAATAGCTGCAAATATGGAGAGGCTTTTGTTTCTCTTTTAAGTGTGGTCTTGGGCATGGTCAAATGTTTTTTTGTAAAATTTGCAAAAGTAAGGTATTTCTATTGCAAATGGTTAAGATGATGGTCTCTTTCCACTCCAACTTCCCCTCTGTCACATTTCCCTTCACATATCAGGTGATACTGGAGTGGGAATTAGCATTTTTAGAATACAGCTAAGGTGAAGTTGTGTTGGTGGCATATTTAGTTTGGGTTTAAGAGAATATATATTACGTGGGTCACCAACATTTCCATGATTGCTATCTATCTTAGTGTAGGAATGGCTCTCAGGAATACTCCTACCACCTACTGTATCCATTTCACCCAGCATTGTGACACTAAGTTGCAGGTGTATTAGGCAGCTACAAAAATGTTATGTTATTTTTATGGGTGTCTTAGGCTGGGTACTCTAGAGAAGCAAAACCAGTGAGGCGTAAATATATATATATAGTTATGATAGACACACAGAGAGATTTATCTCAAGGAAATGGCTCACGTGGTTGAAGAGGCTGAAAAGTCCCAAGTCTGTGGGTCAGGTGTCAGGCTGGAGGCTTCTCCTGACTCATGTAGCTGCAGGGGATGATGAACTCAAGATCAGCAAGTCAATCACTTGATAAGTAGGCCAGAGTAGCACACTCAAATGAGGGCTATGTTGCCACCAGAATCCAAAGAGGCCCACCAAGTGTTGTGCAACCTTTTTAGTTATTGGAGGGGCCAGATGTAACAACTTATTCTTCACTTTAGAAGGAATATCTCGACATGCCCCATGTGATGGCTAAAATTGTGTGTCAACTTGGCTGGGCCATGATCTCAGGGTTTTGGCAGTCATATAATGTTGTGATCACCTTCCTGTTGAGATTTGGTACGTGATCACTCCCATGATGGGATCTGCTGTGAGTAGCCAATCAGCTGAAAGGGAGTTTCCTTGGGCGTGTGGCCTACATCGAATATAAGCAGACATTCTGGCAAGGTTTGGGGGGATTTTTGCTTGTGCTGGATCCTGCAGCTGGCTCCTGTTCGTCTGACCTCCAGTTCTTGGGAAGTGAGCTAACAGCTTACCTGCTGTCTTGCCTGCCAATCTTGGGATTCATCAGTCTTCGCAATCTATGAGCAAGAGCCCTGCTGTCTGACTTGCTGATCTTGGGTTCCCTAGCCCCTGTGGCTACGTGAATCAGGAAAAGCCTTCAGCCTGACCCACAGACTTGGGACGTTCCAGCCTCTACAACTGCGTGAGCCATTTCCTTAATGTAAATCTCTCTCTATATATATTTATACACTTTGCTGGTTTTGCTTCTCTAGAGAACCCAGCCTAAGACAGGGACCATTGTTCTGCCTACTATTCTGTATCTCCATCTCTATATACATATACATATATACACATATTTATATTATATATGCATTTAAAAATTGAAGTTCTACTTCAAATGCAATTTTGTGCCCTGCTTCTTTCTACTTAACAATAGATGATGTGTATTTTTCTATAATTTTAATTACTATTAAATGTATGTTTTTTTAATGGCTACATAGCACTCAATTATATAGATTATCATATTTTATTCAATTAATTCTCTTACTTTTACGTTGAGATTATTTCAATTTTTTGCCATTATAAATAGTTCTGCAAGGAATATCCTTGTACATGTATCTTTGAGTTTCTCATTGTTTATCCAGGAGTTACTTGATTGAATGTGTCAAATATCTTACTCATTTTAAATGCTAGTACTTATTTTCAAGTTACTTTCCTGAAAGGATGTACCAGTATGTATTCTCACCAATCATGAATGAAAGTGGCCATTTTCTCACCTCTTTATCAACATATTACACTATTTAAGAAACAAAAAATCTCTGTGAATTTGGTATGTGAGAACTTTGGTCTTTTTTAATTATCAACAGGTACTTTTAGAAGCTTTCTCAGGTATTATGTTGCTATAGGTTGTCATTTGCCTGGCCTATGGATTCATGAAAAAAGACCTGCAACTCCCAGAGATAGAGGGTGTATACATTTTGGTTTTGGAGGAGTCAACCAATTCACACCAAGAGCTTCTTGTTAAATTTACTAGACAGGTTTTCCATCTCATCCTCCCTCAGTTCAATGAATTGCAAGACATTTGCAAACATGAGGCTAGGACTTTATGAGGTTTATTGGATTTGGTAATTCTTCAATGCAGGGTCATTAATGTTTTGGCAGAGAAAGGGCTTTCTGCTTAGATGATTGATCTGGACCTGCAGCAAATCTTGGGATGTTTATTCCTGGATTAAAAAAAAAAAGAAAAGCAACATACTGAGAAATGTCTATTCAGAGGGATGGGATAATGAATATTTACTTAGCATCTATGTATTAGTCAAGGTCCTAATAGGAAACAGATGGCACATTCAAGGGGTAACTGAGAGAGATTGATGGACTATTTACAGAGGTGTGAACAGATTTAAGGGATCCAACAAGGGATGGTGAAGTGCCTTGAGACTAACAACAGCAGGAAATGATTAACACCATTTGACTTGAGGGGGCAAGGGGAGAGCAAATGGTGCTACTGAAACTTGGAGAGGGCATTCATATGGAGAGAGCCAACTAATAGGAACTGCCAAATCACAGTCTGTTAAAGAGGGAGTGGGTGGAGTAAATACTCCAAATTCTCTCTTCTCCCGTCTTCTTATTTCCTGCCAGTGCCTCTGTTGATGGCACCCAACTGGAAGCCCAAGAACAAAGGGACCCAACTGATGCAGTCCATAGTGGTCCTTTTCTTGAGACCCAGAGTAGAACAGAGAAGGGTCGAGAATGGTTCTGGGGGCACAAATAGAGAATATTCACCAAAACCCATATGCCAGGCTCTTAATGTTATCGGATTTAAGCTTCGCAGTAGCCTTGTGAGGTACAATTTATTTTCCCCCATTTTACGGATGAGGACTTTGATGCTCAGAAAGGTTAATTGACTTGTCCAAGGTCACACAGTCAATAAATGATGAGGTTAATTGACTTGTCCAAAGTCATGTAGTCAATAAATGGTGAAACTAGTATTCAGACACAGGTCTAACACAAAAGCCCATGCCCTTAACCTACTATGAGACACTGCTCCTCACCTCTTTATTTAGCACCTTTGTATGTCATGCACGGTGCTAGATGCTATAAGGAATACAAAGATAAAAAGAACGTAATCTCTGCTTCAAAAAAATTAAATTACTATTATTTACATATATTATCTCATTTAATATTCATAATAATTCTATGAAGTAGAACCATTATAATCATCATTAAGCAATTATTTAACACACAAAGTTACTAGAATTATGATTTTGCACCTTTTATAGTCTGTCTAATAAACTTCCATGCAGATAGTTTCTTAGCATCCCAAACAGATCTGCATAATTCCTGTCATGATTGCATAGTAGATGATCATATAGAAGTATCATTGTTTATTTAATCAGTCCCCTATTGAGGGACATTTGAGCTGTTTCCAGTTTTCTTCGAGTGTAAATAATATTTCAGTGAACAATCTTACACACTTATTTTGGCATACTTTTCCAAGTATATCTTTAGGTTAAATTCCCAGTGGTGGAATTGCTGAGTCAAAGAGTAGGTACAGTTACAATTTTGATGAATTTTGTGAAATTGCTGTCCACATTCTCTCCAACAGGTTGTAGAAAGCCTTTATTTCTGTATGATGGCTGGGGAAATTAAGGCTCAGAGAGGTTAAGTAAATTGCTCAAGGTCACAAAGTTAGTAAATGGTAGACCTGGCTTTGAACTCATGTCTATTTGACTCTAGTGTTCTCATTTTTTCCTGACTCCATTGTAGATAACAGCAGGGAGAGATCAGTTTAGCTGTAAGTAAATATTTTCTTACATTTATGTACTAGTGAAGGCCTTTGATCGGGTGGTTGTTTCTGTCTGATTTTCTCTTTAGTACCATGTGGATACAGATGGTTTAGAAAAGGAGTAGGCAAACTGTGGTCAGTGGGCCAAATCTGGCCCACTTCTTGTTTTTATATGACCCACAAGCTAAAAACGTTTTTTACATTTTAAAGTGGTTGAAAAAAAATACTATTTTGTAACACATGAAAATTTCATAAAATTTCAATTTCAGGGTTCATAAGTGAAGTTTTATTGGAGCACAGACACCTACCCCCCCTTTTTTTAATCTATGTATTTTTATGGAGGCTACTTTCATGCTATAATTTTCATTTGAAAATTACTGGTACATTCCATTTCTTTATTTTACAGAGAAAAAGACAGCCCCAGAGAAATGAAGTGATTTACCTAAGATGACATAGTGGCATGACTGAGACCATCACCCAAGTATCTGGATTTGGATGTGTATTGCACGGGGGGTCGGGGTGGGGAGCGAAAAGGGAGAGGGATGATCCTAGCTGTCCACACAAATGAAACCTGAAAACAGGATCGGCCTTCTCTGTAGATGGAGTTTCTTCTGGCCGAAGTTCACTTAGACTGTCAATATTGGAAAGGCAGTTAGGGGTCATATAGTCCAATGCTTCTATTGTGCAGAAGAGAAAATATGGGGGTAAAATAACTTTCTCAAGGTAAATCAGCAAGTTGGTGAAAAAGCTACAATTTTGATTTCCACTCTACTGGATTAAATTGGGCTGTCTCCTACCCCACTCTAGGTATGTTTATCTTTGAAGACAAGTTGTCTACTGAAATCCTGTTTCAAAATGTGAATAGGCAGAACAGTAATATATTAGCATTTGGTTTATCAGAAATAAGCAAGCCTTTAACATCTTTGGTATTGCACCGGGTGACTTGGTGAGGGGGTTGTGTGAGAGGGGAGAATTAGAAAGCTTCAGAGAGTTTGTCAGGATCTCGCCTTACATGTGAGGTTATGAACTATAAATGTTTAAACTAGCTCTTAATTACTCAGGAATAACCATCCAGACTTTTGACTATGCAGAACACACCTCCCTTCTGTCGCTCACCTTCTGGTTATTTTCCTGGTGCTTTGATAGCTGCTTGATGTATGGTAAAAGCTTTGGTGGGAGATTAGATTATAATGATTGGCTCAATATAGGTCTTGTTGCCATCTGTGGATGTATCCTTTCTCCATTAGTTCGGCTATTGAAGAAAGGGCCATTTGGTGCTTTGCCGAGGAGACACATGCTATGAGGGTAATTTAAAGATTCTCTTTGCCAGTAATCCTTCGCAGCGCAGAACTGAGGATGTTTACTGGGCTCATAAACCTAGCTACATTTTCCTATAACTTCAGAGTTGTGTTGGCATTAAATAATATGATTCTTTGATACTACCAAGAAGGGAAACTGTCTTCTCCCTGAGGAATCTGGGATAACCATTCTCAATTTAAATGGAACTGTTGGGATTTCTTGATTTTTGGATCAAAGAATTGTATTGCTTCCAGCTATTCAGGAATCAGCCTTTAAATGCTGCCACGTGGCTGCTAGTTGGTCAAGTGGGCTTTGCTGGCATAGTAGATACTCTGGTCATTCTGTCTGGCAAGTTTCTGTGTTGAAGATGCTAAAAAGATTACTAGGAAAATGGCTACTGCACAGCTGGACGATAATTCAGAAAGCATCTATTGTACAGATGCTGAGAGAGGGTCAGATGCAATGGAGACTTCATTGTGGCTCCATTGTATTTCTCAGTCTCCTATAAGAAAGATCATAAGGGCCTACCCTCCAACTCTAGTAATCAGAGTTGGCCCAAGACGTAGTTTCATGAACACTCTGTAGGAGCTGTTTGCACCTTGGTGTGAGTTAGCTTATTGGCAGTGGGAGTGATCTGCTGGGGAGGGTTTCTTGGGGGAGAAACAATTCTCTTATCCTTTTGAGATCAGTGGATCTTCAACGGAAAGTTTTTGTCTGTTATGTACTGTTGGTACTATGGTAATGCAGTCAAATTGTTTACATCCTTTTTATTCTGTGCTATGACAGTTGTCTTTCTTAATCAGTGGTTTTACCTAATTAAAAACATCATAAACCTAAAATTAGAGACAAGCTCAGACAGACTTGAGTTCTCTTTGGAGAACATCTGGCCATTTTTGAGCATTCACCTGACTTTGCCAGAGTCAAGCAGTAGCCCCCACTTCTTTCAGCCTTCCCTATCTGCAGACTCTCACAGTCTCTATTTAGTCAGTGATTTCTGGAACTAAATTCACCATCTGACTCCAATCCTTCATTACTAGAGTGATCAGACATGTTGCTTGGCCTGGGAACAGTCATAGTTTATACCTGCTGGCCTGTAATTAATACCTGCCACTTTTACTGTCAATTTCCCAATTTGAATGACAAAGTATGTGGTTATCCTCCGACCATTACCAACCAACCAAACTTTAAATGTCTCCCATATCTTGGGGCACTATGCTGGCTGCTGTTCTGTGGGACTATCTTATATCAGAATATTCTTTTGATTCTGGTTATTCTTTTCTTCAGTGTATGGCAGAGGGGAGCAAAAATGACAAGTTGACACAGGTTGCAGAGTTACTGGCAAGAAACTCTACTAGTCACTAGCTTTTAAGGTAATCTTCCCTGCCTTGGCACAGAATAATTAACGGGAGATATTTCTTTTCTAATATTGCTTTCATTCTGAAGTACAACTTTGGTTTCAAAGGCTCTGCATTGAGAAAGAGACTCCTGATCGTTTCAAATATCTTTGAAACATGACATCAAAGAGCCCCTTTCCTGCCTATTTCACTCCCAGTACTTCCTCCTTCCAGGTATCTGATGTTCTTTTTTTTGTTTTCCATTTTGAAAACTCCTTGGCCCAGCTATGAGGCTGATGTCCTATAATTCCTAGAAATTCTTTTTAGGAGAACTGTTTTCAAAAACAGCAAAACTAGGCTTGATTTATCACCAGTACAGCCAGGAAAACCTTGACTTAGAGCAGCTGTGTTTTTCAAAGTTTGCTTTCAACCACAGCTCATGTTACACAACACACATGTGTGCATGTGCGCACTTGCAGACACGTGAACACTCACGCACGTGCGTGCACACACACACACACACAATTCAAACAAACAAAACCAGTAAAAGCTTATTTCTCTTTTAGACCTCCAAGAGTAAACTGGCCCATTTTTACAAAGACTACTAAACCAGGGTGACATAAGCTCTTCTTGTGTTAGTGGTAACTGTTCTTTGATTTTATGCAATACATTTCATGCCAATGACCTGTCTTCCTCAGGTGGTAAACCCAGCTTATACAGGATAGCTCCAACAAAATAAAGTATAGAAAAGGTTTCTGAAAAGCATAAACCTCTGCACCTTTGTGAAGTAGTGGTATCATTGTGAATTAAAAGGGATCTGTGGCTACTGCTGTGAGGGCAAACTGGGTAAACTCTTTAGTGTGGCACTGAGAAAAAGGCAAGGCTTCATGTTGGGGTCAGTGATGTTTAAGGTATGCACTCCTGGGATCCCAAGATCCTCTGGGTGGAGAAAATGAAGACTCCTCTCTCTCTCTCTCTCCCTCCCTTCCTTTTTGTGTGTGTGTATAACATGAGCCGTAGTTGAATCCTCCAATATGGAAAGTGGCTTAGATTTGGCCATTGTAGATTAAGCTTATTGAGATTTGGTTTGAAGTGGTAATGGCACTCCACCAAGTTTTAACAGACTCTTTCAACATCTCTTCTTGGTCTCAGGGGTGTGAGATATATTTTTGGATGCAGAAGATGCTTCTGAAGTGAGTGCTCACTACAGTGGTTTATAAGGCAAAGCTTTTGAATGTAGCCCTAAAGTGATGGCAAATCCTGGGCAAGAAAGGGTTATAGGATGCATAATCATAGGAATTTTAGAGCTTGAGGGGATCTAAGATACCATCAAATTGACTGTTGATTGTAATAGACCAGTAACATTTAAAATATCAAAATATGAGAACTGGTATAGGTTTACCAACTTTTGATTTTGCCAAGTACAGACATTGTTAAAGAAAAATATTAGCATTTTTATGACCACCGTATCATAAGACAATGACCATTTTAACACCATCAAGGCCATATGTTCAGACTTTTAAAAATTGAATGAATTTAGCTTAATGAAAAACTTACTACCATTGTCTTTATCTAATGTTGCTCTGGAAGGACTGGTATTTGTCACTGACTGATAGCTGTCTATGGATTGTTACCTGGGAACAATTGATTTAATCCAACTACACTCATTTTACAGTTGAATAAAGTGAGGCCGGAGAGGAAAAGCAATTTGTCTAGGGACCCACAACTGGTTAGTGACAGAGGTGAGGCTAGAAAATGGATATCATGAGGCATCTAGCCTATGATTCTGTGCAGTCCTGGCACAGACTATGAAGTGAGGGGGATTTTTTTTTTTATGAGAGACCATATATTATGACAATTTTTTAGAGACTTTTTTTTCTTAACAGCAGATGCTGCTGCCAACTATATTGTAATAAATTTATCTGGAGCATCTTATGTAAGTTTAGGGCTGTGCTTGTCTGTATAAGGCGATGAATGTGATTTGAGATACACAGCTGGTTGTATTGATTTAATTTATTCTTCCATTATCCAGTTGACTTTACAAGACTAAGCAGGGGGAGAAGTTAAATACAAAGAATGATTTCTTAAGTCGAAGGTTGCAAAAATTGTTTAAATTGTATTAGTGTCTAAATATGAAAACTTGCCAGGGGCTTTAGCACAATTTTTCTTTTTCTTTTTTTTTTTTTTTACAATTGTTGGCGAGGCTGCCTTTTCACATCATTTTAAATATTTGTGTTGCTTTAGAATTGGTCAATGAATCCCATCGCTATGTGGAGCCTCAAATGCACAAATTTACATTGCATAACAAGTGACTCTATGTGTGCTATGTTTATCTCAGACAATCATAAAAGGAGAAATTGAAGGGATACATGCCTTCTCTTCATTATCAGTATTCTGACCACAGCCTACAGATCTTTAGGATCTCAGTGCTGCCAGCTACCCAATTTTTCAAACTCAAGACTACTTATGCAGTCAACCATATACACCTAGATACAGACTAGATGGTGACTGGGCTCAGAGAGTAGAGATGAACTATGGGAAGCATTTCTTTTCAGTGTGGCCTATTGCCTGTGTGATAGTATGAGAAGGATTTCAGAAAGGCTCCTGTGTTCCCAAATAATGGTAATCCTACCTCTAGTGGCTCACTCCTTTGGGATGAGAAGTCATTTGTTCCCTATCAATGGATAGCTCCCAGAGAAGGCTAGGGTAAAGACACACTATCAGATTTAGCACCATAGCCTGGAAGATTTTTTACAGCTTTTCCAAGGAACAGTTGTACAGAAGATAGCCACAGTTAAGTCAGTTATCAAAGTGAGGAGGAAGGAGAGGGAGGCCCAAAGGGCTGTCTGAGGAGAGGAAGATTGTGTGGGATTACAGTGTAATGGATTCCTTTTATGTGGCCTTTCTCACCATGATCTTGTAACTCCCACCCAAGTGATTGGGTGGCACTGTGTGATAGGGTAATTGTGGCCCACTAAAAGGATTGGTCAGTTTTGCCATTCCACTGGGTTTGAAATGAGCCACCCTAGAGACAGGAAAGAGAGAATCCCACTACCACCATGGAAGAACAGCCAGGAGCCAGTGCGTCCTTTGGGTTCAGGATCCCTGTGCTGAGAAGCTCCTGGTACCAGGAGACAGAGGGAGAGAGAATTGTAACTCTAAAGGCAGCAAGACCCAACGGCAAAGATCTGGCAGCAGAGATGGTGTGGTGGGCTTCTCAGCCCGTGGAGAGAGAAAGCTGAATGCCTTTGAGCAGAGGCCTAGGGCCAGGGAGAGGTGTGCCTTCAAGCACGGCTGGGAAGAGGCTGTTCCGATGGAAGAACTGTATCCTGAGTGTTCCTGAGCCTGAACTGTAACTGTTAACTTCCCTAATAAACCCCATACGTGTGAGTATTGTCTGTGAGTTCTGTGTGGCCATTGCAATAAATTATCAAACTCATCAGAGAAGTAGAGAGTGCCGTGGGAGGGATGGTTGGTGTTGGGATTGGTAAAGATGGCTGAAAGAGGAGGCATGTTTGACCTCCACCTCATAAGAATCAGCTTTGGGCTGTTGATCTGGATTCTATTTTCCCCTTGTGAAGTTAGAGGAGGTCAGACACCACCCCCATGCCGTTTTTGCAGGGATGCTGTAATGGTTCTCCTGGTCAGCATAGGGATAGGAGAAGGAAATTGGGAGCCTGACTAGAGGTTGTGGAAGTGGCGGAGAGGGTTATTCAAAGGCTATTATTAAAAGGGAACACCCATATTCTATTACCAAATGGTTTCCAGTCTCTCAACACACTGTTAGGAAGTTCATTGTACTCATATTTACAAGCAGAGAGAGGAGTGATGCCTCATGGGAAGGACTAAATGGCTTGGGCCATAGGAAGAGTTATATGCTCTTGGAGTGGGGGTGTAGGTGGGTCGGGTGGAGTGGGAAGTAATGTTGATGCTGATAGCAATAGGAATCTACTAAAGAGGGAGTCAGCCGTTTATTCATAAGTTAAATAATGCCTGCTACTTTACAGTTATGAAACAATGTTACACTTTAGAGTTTATGCTATATTATCTCATTTGATTATCTCTCTCGTTCCATGTGATAGCCAAGGCAGATGTTATTTTTTTTTCAAAGATAAAAAAAAAAAAGAAACTTAACCAATTTTAAATGACTTGGCCAAGGTCAAAGGACTAATATGTGGCTGAACTGGATCTGGAACCCAGGTATTCTGAATCCAAACCCTGCGTTTTTCCGGTAAACGCTGTTACTCAGTTTTCTGAAACCTCTTAATATTTTTTTATAATTCAAGGATTCATTTAATCACCAAACATTTGAGGCCCTGCTTTGCACAAAACTCTGTGCAGGAATAGCATAGAATCCACCCCCACAAAGTCTTCATAAAAATAGTGTCCAAAGAAAGGGATGTTAATTGCCGAAGGAATAGGATAAACTAGATTATTTAGGAATTCAGAGAATGGGGAAGACATAGAATTAGGAATCTTTGCAACATGGAGGGATTTTTCAGGCCACTTCCTCCAAAAACAAATTGTTCTTTAACATCTCTGACATTGAGCATTCAGTTTCTGTTAAAATATTTCCAGTGATGGGGGCTCACTGCTCCATAAGACAGTCTGATGCATTGCTAGATTGCCTCAACTATGATAACATCATAATGCTATTTCTAGAATTGCCTCCTGTAATATACCATTGACTAATTTATTTCCTCAATAGCAGTGGTTCTCAACCATTGTTGTATATACCATTGAGTGTATTAGACTCACTGGTGGGACTTTCTAAAATTACTCATGCGCTCCCTTACCATTTCTTACCTCTTGTTCCTGTATTCCATGACCCCACATTTTCTGTTCTCAGTGCAAATGTCCCCAGGTCCTTCAGCTACCTCTCATATAATATGTTTTTTGGACTCTTTCACCATTCTGCTTCATCTATCCTGAACTTAACTTGGTTTGTAAATATATCTCTTAAAATGTTGAAAACAATGTCACAGATGTGATTGGACTGGAACAGGGTACTGTGGGACCGTTGCTTTTTGTGAGCTAGGGAAAATATTTCTAGTAAAGCTTGAGATTACAATGGCATCTTTAGCAGTCACATGTCACTTCTGGCTCATGTTGATCTAGAGACCAACTAAAATCCCCAGGTCTATTTCACACAAACTGCTGTCAAGACTGGTCTCTCCCTGTTCTGTACTTGTGAAATTGATATTTTGAACCTGAATGCTGGACTTAACACGTTTCAGTTAAATTGTCTTTTTAGTTTAGACATTTTATTTTGGTTTATTGAGATCATTTCGAATCTTGATTTGATTATCCATCCTACTGACTATTCCTTCTAAGCTTTGTGTAATGCTCAAATTTTACAGGCTTGCCTTCTCTATTCATTCAGGGTGGCATAAAGCTACCAGTTTTGGGGGAGTGGGGATTAGAAAAGGCTTCTTGAAGGAGGTAGCTTTTGTGTTAGTGTCCTGATCAGAATCCTGTTACACTCCAGGAAAGTGAAGTTTTTCTGATTGGGAGAAACTGTCTAAACTTAGATCTGCCCATTCATTCATCAAGTCAATGAATGTTTACTGAGCTCCCATCATATTCTTGGCACCATTTAATATGCTGCGGAATACAGTTTGAACACGACAGTCATGGTCACTGTCCTTATGAAGCTTACAGTCTAGTTGACTGACTCTAAAATTTATCTCATAACCACTACACTATATTGCCAGAGAAGTTTAAATCTGCGTATCATAAGTTTACTCATTTGGCAGTTTTACATCTATGGGAAGTTCAAATATAGTTATACTCAATTTGATTCAATTCAACAAATATTTATTTCCTAGGCACTGAGCTAGGCACTGAGGATACAATGGTAAACAAAAAAATACGTAGTCCTAGCTTTATTGAGCTTACAGTTTAAAAGGGAAGATTAGATAAATAAATAAGCAATTACAATACAGTGAAACGTGATATGTGCTCTGACAGGGATAATGTGTGGTGTTCCACTCACATATAGCAGTGCTCTCACTCAGACTTGTGGGGAGAGGGTGGTCGGGAAAACCTTTGTGGCAGAATGACATTTAAGGTGAGATCAGAAAGATGAGTAAAACAAGTAAAATAGTAAGCCAAAAATATTCCAGACAAAGGGAATAGCTCATGTGAAGGATTGACGGAAAGGGAGAACCTGGTACATTGGAAAAACAGGAGGATGTTCCTCAGGCTAAAGCAGAGAGTGGGGATTGCCTGTTGAGTCAATTTGGTCTGCCCACTGCGTTTAACATACTAAATTGTCATTTGACATACCCTCTTTTTTTTTTTTTATTTAGGGAGCTGCTGTAAAAGACAGACAGGTACTTTTACACTGTGCTACAGCTTTTAGGGGTGACATCATAAAATTATTTCTCTTGTCCTAAAGGCTTAGTGTCTATGATTGTGGTTGTAATAAAAGTAGAGAAGTCCCTCACTTTTCCAAGCACTTTACTTTTCTTCTAATGTTTCCTTTAACATATGCGATATCTTCTGAACATAATTTTAAAAATTGACCATTTGACTCAATCTTGCTAAGCTGTTTGACCTTGGGAAGGAAGCTCATTCTTTATAAGCACTGATTCCGCTTACTTGGTTGAGATAAAAACTGTACAATTGCTTTATGGCAGAAATAAGCCTATTGCAATTAAAAATAAATGATAGGTAAGACACTGCAGTATATGCACACTAAATATTTCAGTGTTGGGGCTGGAACTCAGGCTTTCAGATAGAATGAGGTAAATTAACCTAAGAATTTGATTCTTTGCAAAGCATTTTGAAAGGGAGAGAATCTTTGTAAAAAGGTTACTATGAAGGAGACATGAAAAGTCTGCCTGAGAAACGACCCAGTGAATAAGTTCTCAGGGAGTGTGGCTGCAAGAAAGGAGTTTGAGATTTGTGAGATGCTTAAGAAAGCAGAATTGAAAGGCTAGTTAGGTGAATTTGATTATTTTGGGAGAAAAATCTTATGTTCAGTCCAAAAAATTGAGACCCTTGTTTCTCTAAGGCTCCTTTTTCCCTAATGTGGCACTTTCAAAGGTCTTTGAGGGTCTGAAGCCACAGTAAATTTGGTAAACCTTATCGCTGGAACATAGCTCAGGAGTACCAGAAGGGAAAAGATGTTAAAGTTGCATTTGTGCTAGAATGCTAATCCAGGAATTTCTCCAAAGGGGAGAGAGAGGCTTCCTTTGCTTAACACATGAAAATATTAAATAATATGCTAATAATTAAAGCTAAGATTTATTGAACATTTGGTATATACCAGATACTTTACATGCATTATTTCATTTAATCCATATAGCAATTCTATAAGGTGAATGTTGTTGTTGAGTGCTGTTGAGTCCGTTTGTCATGGATTGAATTGTGTCTCCCCAAAATATCTGTCAACCTGGCTGGGTTATGATTCCCAGTACTGTACAATTGTGTACCATTTTGATGGGATTTCCTTATGTGTTGTAAATTCAATCACTATGAGCCAATAAGATGGATTAGTGGCAGTTATACTGATGAGGTATACAAGATTGGATAGTGTCTTAAGCCCATCTCTTTTGAGATATAAAAGAGAGAAGCGAGCAGAGACACATGGGACCCTCATATCATCAAGAAAGCAGTGCCGGGAGCAGAGCGCGTCCTTTGGACCTGAGGTTCCTGTGCAGAGAAGCTCCCTGACCAAGGGAAGACTGATGCATCACAAGGACCTTTCTCCAGAGATGACACAGAGAGAAAGCCTTCCCCTGGAGCTGACGCCCTGAATTTGGACTTGTAGACTACTGGACTGTGAGAGAATAAACTTCTCTTTGTTAAAGCCATCCGCTTGTGGTATTTCTGTTATAGCAGCACTAGATGACTAAGACACCATTCTAACTCATAGAGATCCTTTGTGACAGAGTAGAACTTCCCTATAGGGTTTCCTGGGCTGTAATCTTTACGGGAGCAGATCACCAGGTCTTTTCTCCCATGGAGCAGCTGGTGAATTTGAACCACAGACCTTTCGGATAGCAGCTGAATGATTAACCACTGCACCATGAGGGCTCCTTTGTAAACGTGAATACCATACCATAATTACCCTGATTTTATAGGTGAGTGCAGTGTGATGGATCACTTTTGTATGGCCTTTCTCGCCATGGTCTTGTAAATCCCACCCAAGTGACTGAGTGGGGCTTTGCAAATAAGGTAATTGTGGCCCACCAAGTGGATTGGTCAGTTTTGCCATTCTATTAGGCTTAAAATGAGCCATTCTAGAGGTGGAAAAGAGAAGATCCCACCACCACCAAGGAAGAGGAGCCAGGAATGGAGCTCATCCTTTGGACCTGGGATCCCTGCATTGAGAAGCTCCTGGAAACAGGAGACCGACAGAGAGCTGTAACATTGAAGACGGCGAGAGACAGTGGTGGAGAAATGGTGGCAGCAAAGGCAGGAGGGACTGGCAGGAGATGGAGCAGTGGGTTTCCTGGCCCACAAAGACAGAAAGCTGAGTGCCTTCGGGCAGGAGGCTTGCTGGTGGAGTAGGGTGCCTCCGGGCACTTGGTGGAGCTAGGTTTGCTGACCATGGAGACAGAGCTGAGTGCCTTTGGGCAAGGCTTGCTGGCAGAGTGGGGTGCCTGTGGGCACTTACTGGCAGAACTGAAGAGCTTTGTAACACTTGGCCGAGCAAGGCAGAGGTCGAGGACCAGAGAGAAGTGTGCCTGTGGGGAACAGCTGAGAAGCGGCTATCCTGATGGAAGAACTGTATCCTGAGTGTTCCTGAGCCTGAATTGTAACTGTTACTTCCCTAATAAACCCCATAATCATGAGTATTGTCTGTGAGTTCTGTGTGGCCATTGCAATGAATTATCGAACCCAGCAGAGAAGTAAAGTGCTGTGAGAGGGACAGTTGGTGTTGGAATTGGTAAAGATGGCCGAGAGAGGAGGCATGTCTGAACTCCACCTCACAGGAATCAACCTTGGGCTGTTGATCTTGATTCTCCTTCCCCCTTGTGAAGTTAGAGGAGGTCAGACACCACCGCCATGCCATTTTTACAGTGAGGAAACAGGGCTCAGAGATGATAAGTATATATACAAGATCATACAACTAGTAAGTGGTAAACTGGGGCCAGGTCTGTCTGATGCTGAAACTCATGTCAGTAACCATCGTGCTGTCCTTCACCACCAAATCCTGGCAGAAGGGGCTCTTGAAATGGTGTGGGACATTCTCTCAGTCAATAATAAGTCAAGAATGTTGCTGGAGTGATCACTTCCTTTCTCTTCCCCTCACATAGCTGAGAGGCAGCATGTCACTTTGGAAAAGGCACAGGCTTTGGATTCAAACAGACCTTGTCCAATCCTTGCTGTACAACTTAATAGTTGTGCGACTTTGGGTAAGTTACTTAACTTCCCTAACTTTCAGTTGCCAAATCTATAAAATGTAGGTAATGATATCTACTTTGCAAGATTGTTGGAAGGGTTAAACACAATAAGATAAGCAAAATGTCTAAAACAGTGCCTGGCGGATCACAGGTACCCAATAACAGTGGCTGTTTCAGTAATGAAAAGTGACCCAATTACATTACTGAGTAGTCAGATGTTCTGGTGATGGGCATTTAACATCTCGATCCGGAGCCAAGGGGATGAAAACAACAACTGCAGGTGGCTCTTTAAAGAGGCCTAGCCCAATATGTGGCTTGCAATCTCTCCGACCTCTGACTGCTACATCCAATAGTTTAGCCTTCGTGTAGGTAATAGAAATTGATATTTCTAAGTTGTGGTATTAACCTAAACTCAGTTAAAGCACCACATTGCATTACAGCATTCCTCCATCCATTCATAACTGCACACCACTCCACTAGATGCTGATTTGGATGGATTCGCTTCAAAGCAACACAGTCCACGTAGGGGAAGAGAACTGCACTGCAGAGGGAGACATGATGAGAAGTTACTTGTAGGTTCAGCAAAAAAAAGTATCCTTAATTTATATCCCGTTCACAATACACAACCATTGGTTCAGCAAAAACCCCTGCTACATTTACACTGTAAATTATTTGCTGGAAACTTGAACTACAGGGAGAAGCTGAGTTCAATTTCTTTGAATTCAACTGCAGCAAACCCACTTATGTTCACTCTTTTGTCTGGGAAAGTAAATCCTTTAGTACAGTGCATTTCCCACACAGTCAGGGTTTGTTGGTTATTTATGTTTCAGTGTTGAATTTTCATCTTCCTGCTTTTCATCAAAAGTAATTATGAAGCCACAATCATGAAAATAATGAGCACAGATACATGGTTCAACATGTCTGCATTATGACTCTTTGGTCCATTCACATAAAGCTCCAGGGTTAATTTCTTTGCACACAATTTACAATTTTTCTTCTCTGGCCCCACATATGTTAAGAATCAGTATTGTCACATAGCCCTGCTTGCATGTTTTCTGAGGTTTGAATATGATGAATAAAACAAAGGGGGGAAAGAAGAGTGAATGATAAAGGGCCCAGAGAAAAGAATCTTAAGGTGACGAATACAGCTGAACCCCAGAGGAAGAACCTGGCTCCCACCTGCCAAAACACTGACAATTGTGTGGAAAATGTCATCGAGTCGAGGGTATCCAGAAAGGAGGGTGAGGGAAGGTTCATGTCTATCAGCCAACAAAGGGGCTGGGAGACTCTGAAATTATCCTCATCCACTGAAACCAGTCTCAAAAGAAGTACAGGTCCCATTACTCGGTGGGGATTTTATGCCAGGAAGCATAAAATCCATCAACAAACACAGAAGTTAGTTTGAGGCTTAAAGGAGAAAATGTATTTGAGCATCTAGCATAGTGCCTGGACAAACATATGCTCAATGAAAGTTAAGAATCCAATTAATGAGAACTTTATATGAGCACAGCATTACGCTAACAGGTTATCAAGAGGCTTAGAGTATGGTATGAGTCCTTAAAGCTTATCACAGACTGGAGGAAACAGGGCCCACAAATGAAGAGAGAAGCAGCAATATGAGGCAGTGTAAGTAATTTTCAAACAATGAGGAAACAAACTAGAATTTGCTGAGCATCTACTATGTTCATTCTTTACAGCAATCCTATGAGATTGGTACTATGATTATCCGTATTTTACAGATGAAAAGCTGAAGTTCAGAGAGGTAGAGTGATTTTGTCATAGTCACACAGATAGTAAGTGACAGATCAGGGACTTTATGCACAATTTGCACTGTACTCTTTCCTGTGAACAAACAGAGAGAACTCCTTTCTCTCTACCAACCACTCATTATTTGCTAGGCTCCTTTTCAAGTCTTTTACATGTACTATCTGTAATAGCATATCATTGTGGTGTATGGTTAAGGTCATGGACTTTGGGTGCTAGTGTCCCGGGTTCAACTCCTCTCTCCGCTCATCAGCTGCACGTCTCGGCAAGCTACTTAACCTCTCTGTGCCTTACGAGTAAATGAATTAATACTTGCAAACTATTTGCAAAAGAGTTTAGCACCTTGTAAGTCAAATGTAAGTGATTATTATTATTGTTATTATTATTATTATCAAATCCTTATAAATCCCTATGAAGTAAGGACTATGGTTATGTTCACTTTATGGATGAGGGGACTGGGCCTTAGAGAGAGGAAATAACTTTTCCAAAGTTATCTGGGCAGTAAATGTTGGAGCTGACATTCAAGTCCAGGCATGTCTGACTCCAAACTCTGCTTTTTTTTTTTTTTTTTTTTTTTTTGTCACTGTGCCACACTGCTTCCCTAAGTGCCATAGCTGCTCAAGATGCGGAGAAATCTATGTGAGCTGAGGTGGTTGGAGGTGGTTTTGTTGAGGATGTGAGACTTGAGGTTAGAAAAGGATAATGAGAAAAAAGACACTATGTAGGAAGCCTGGAGAAAGAAGGAAGGGTAGTGTGTGTTGAGGGGAGGAGGAAGGAGGACCAAATAGCTTTCCTCCCAGAAGACTCTAGAGCATGAGGAAATCCAATTCTGCCATTAGTGACATGAAAGCAAGTGCAGGCCTGTTCCAAGGAGCCTGTCCTCCTGCTCAGTCACAACACAGGCCCTGAGGGCAGGAGGTAGCACTCACTTTCCCAAGAGGAATAAATCTGAGGAAAGCTGTAAATGAATCTGAAAGTAATCTCCTAGAAGGGTGTGCCTGGAATCCTAAGCCTGAGCTACAGCAGCCCTGTCTGCTTCCAGGTGGCTCCTATGGTCACGCCCCCTGAAGACAGTCACAAGGCAGAGGAATTTCCAGAGGAGAAACAAACACTTGATGCACCAGATTAGGAAGAAAAGAATCCAATTGCTTAATTGAAAATTTATAAAAATATGTACAATTATAAGTCCATTACATTGTGAGCCACAACCTCCCACTGGAGGATGATTTAACTGCCGCTTGCTTCCTGCTCTGCATAGCTGAGTCTCCTGGGGGCCATTGCTTTAGCAGTTTGGCTATCTCAGCTGCTACTGGGCCTGCTCATTTTCCTCCATTCCCGAGTCTTGAGTGGTGTGACTTGGGAAGCCAACCATGTCTTCTGTAAAGCCTGCCAGTTCGCCTACGTAGCTGGTAAGCGCTGGTGATTTATATCTAGGAGTCTGTTTAACTGAAGCTTCTGCCTGCCTAAGTTTCCGGTGGTAATAGCCCTCCTAATTAACTCTGTTATTCTTTACCCTTCACCCTCTGAGCTTCCTTTGAAACTCTACCAACTTTGGACGACTCAGAGTTTTAGAGAAGCATTTTTCTGGGGAGAAATTTCATTCAGGCTCAGTCCAGTCCTTCAAGTCTCACATCAGCACCTGCACCTACACACACTTTGTACTGAACTCCAGTGTTTCAATAGAGAATTGTCCCAATGTATCACAATTACACAGACTCTTGAGCTAAATGACTCTGTAAAAACCTACTGGGAAAATTCATTGGTTACAGAGCTTATAAATGGACTTAATTTACCCCGCCTGAAGAAAGTGTACCTGTGCCCGTTGACTCTTAAATGAATGGTGTGCTGAGCTAAAGCAATGAAATTCTGAATGAAAAATTCCCCAAGAGCAAAAGGGGAAAATTCCTAGCAGGCTTTGTAGAGAAAATGCCTTCCTGTACCTCTTAGATGCAGTTAGGAGCTGGTTGACATAAGTTTGTTTAGAGAGGACATTTATGCCATTTCATTCCCAGGCATGATTTTCTGACTATGAGATTCTTATCATTTACCTATAGGAAGGGGTGCTGCTGTAATTTTAGAGTGTTCTAGCTGACAGAGCAGAAGGTTAGTGGACTTTCATGTAAGCTATTCCAGGATACTTTCCCATGATTCCCGGGCAATAAATGGATGAAGTGGAATAATTCTATTGTAATGAAAGTATCAAGGGAAGGCTGGAAGTAGGATGTCTTATTGGGATCTTGACAACATGGGTGAGTGAAGCAAAATGGATTTGCAAGTAGGTGGGACTCACATTTAACTAATGCATTAGGGTTCACTACCCATGCCATACTTGCATTCTTTTAATCATGCTCTGGTCACTATCACTACGTGTATGGGACACAAACTAAAAAGTGTAAGGCCTTTTCATTGTTTGCTCTCTTTACTTTACCATCTTTACAACAATATGTTGTCCAACACCTACTCAGCAAAATCACAGCTACGCACACTGATGTTACTATGCTATACTCTGAGGGACAAAGAAATCGTGTTTCTTGCCCTCAAGTATGATGAGCAGAGCAGACAGATGCTGTTTCAGAGTGATTAATAGAGGCAGAAGTCAGATTGAGGTAAGATGAAGAGTTAAACAAGAGGTGAAAAAGTAGAGATAATAAGTGTTGTCTACTTTTTCCCCCCACACGTCTGTCAGTTTGTCATACTGTGGGGGCTTGCATGTTGCTGTGATCCTGGAAGCTATGCCACTGGTATTCAAATAACAGCAGGTCACCCATGGTGTACAGGTTTCAGCTGATTTCCAGACTAAGACAGACTAAGAATAAGGACACAGCAGTCTACTTCTGAAAAGAATTAGCCAGTGAAAACCTTATGAATAGCAGTGTAACATTGTCTCATATAGTGCTGGAAGATGACCCCTCAGGTTGGAAGTCACTCAAAATATGACTGGGGGATTGCTGCCTCCTCAAAGTAGAGTTGACGTTAATGTCGTGGATGGAGTCCAGCTTTCGGGATCTTTATTTACTGATGCAGCACGACTCAAAATGGGAAGAAACAGCTGCAAACATCCATTAATAATTTGAACGTGGAATGTACTAAGTACAAATCCAGGAAAATTGGAAAATCATCAAAAATGAAATGGAACGCATAAACATCGATATCCTAGACATTAGTGAGCTGAAATGGACTGATATTGGCCATTCTGAACTGGACAATCATATAGTCTACTGTGTCAGGAATGACAACTTGAGGAATGGTGTCGCATTCATCATCAAAAATAACATTTCAAGATCTATCCTAAAATACTATGCTGTCAGTAATAAGATAATATCCATACACCTGCAAGGAAGACCAGTTAATAGGACTATTATCCAAATTTACCCCAACCACAAAGACCAAAGATGAAGAAATTGAAGATTTTTACCAACTTCTGCAGTCTGAAATTGATCGAATATGCAATCAAGATACATTAAAAGTTGGAAACAAAGGAGAAAGATCAGTAGTTGGAAAATATGGCCTTGATGATAGAAATGATGCCAGAGATTGCAGGATAGAATATTGCAAGACCAACGACTTCTTCATTGCAAATACGTTTTTCACCAACATAAATGGCGATTATACACGTGGACCTCACCAGATGGAACGCGCAGGAATCTCAGATTGACTACATCTGTGGAAAGAGACGGTGGAAAAGCTCAATATCATAAGTCAGAACAAGGCCAGGGGCCGACTGCAGAACAGACCATCAATTGCTCATATGCAAGTCAAGTTGAAACTGAAGAAAATTAGAACAAGTTCACGAGAGCCAAAGTATGATCTTGAGTATGACCCACGTGAATTTAGAGACCATCTCAAGAATAGATTTGATGCATTGAACACTAATGACCAAAGACCAGACGAGTTGTGGAATGACATCAAGGACATCATACATGAAGAAAGCAAGAGGTCCTTAAAAAGACCGGAAAGAAAGAAAAGACCAAAAAGGACGTCAGAAGAGACTCTGAAAGTTGCTCTTGAATGTTGAGTAGCTAAAGCAAATGGAAGAAATGATGAGGTAAACAGCTGAAGAGAAGATTTCAAAGGGTGGCTTGAGAAGACAAAGTAAAGTATTACAATGACATGTGCAAAGACTTGGAGATAGGAAATCAAAAGGGAAGATCACGCTCAGCATTATCAAGCTGAAAAGAGTGAAGAAAAAAATGCAAGCCTCGAGTTGCAATATTGAAAGAATCTATGGGGAAAATTTTAAACGACCCAGGAAACATCAAAAGAATATGGAAGGAATACACAGAATCAGTATAACAAAAATAATTGGTCAATGTTCAATCATTTCAGGAGGTAGCATATGATCAGGAACCCACATTATAGCATGTATCAGGACTTCATTTCTCTTTACAGTTGAGCAGTTCAAATATTTCAGGAGGTGGCATATGATCAACAACAGATAGTACTGAAGGAAGAAGTCCAAGCTGCACTGAAGGCATTGGTGAAAAACAAGGCTCTAGGAGTTGATGGAATACCAACTGAGATGTTTCAACAAAAGGATGCAGTGCTGGAAGTGCTCACTCATCTATGCCAAGAAATTTTGAAGACAGCTACCTGGCCAACTGACTGGAAGAGACCCATATTTATGCTTGTTCCCAGGAAAGGTGATCCAACTGAATGTGTAAACTGTCGAACAATATCATTAATATCACATACAAGTAAAATTTTGCTGAAGATCATTCAAAAGTGTCTGTAGCAGTATGTCGACAGGGAATTGCCAGAAATTCATGCCAGATTCATAGAGGATGTGGAACCAGGGATATCATTGTTGATGTCAGATGGATCCTGGCTGAAAGTAGAGAATACTAGAAAGGTGTTTACTTGTATTTATTGACTATGCAAAGGCTTTCCACTGTATGGATCATAACAAATTACGGATGACATTGTGAAGAATGGGAATTCCAGAGCACTTAACTGTGCTCATGAGGAACCTGTACATAGATCAAGAGGCAGTCGTTTGAACACAACAAGGGGAAACGTCATGGTTTAAAGTCAGGAAGTTGTGAGTCAGGGTTGTATGCTTTCACCATACCATTCAATCTGTGTGCTGAGCAAATGATCTGAGAAACTGGACAATATGAAGAAGAACATGGCATCAGGATCAGAGGAAGACTCATTAATAACCTGCCTTATGCAGATGACACAGCCCTGCTTGCTGAAAGTGAAGAGGACAGGAAGCATTTACTGACGATGATCAAAGACTACAGCCTTCAATATGGATTACACGTCAACATAAAGAAAACAAAATTCTCACAATTGAGCCAATAAGCAACATCATGATAAAGGGAGAAAAGATTGATGTCAAGGATTTCATTTTACTTGGATTCACAATCAGGACCCATGGAAGCATCAGTCAAGAAATCAAAATACAGAGGCAGGGCCAAGATGGTGGAGTAGTCAGACACTTCCAGTAGACCCTCTTACAACAGAGACACACAAAAAAACAAGTGATTCAATTATATATGGAAATCTGGGAGCCCTGAACATCAAAGGCAGAGTTGAGGAACCAGACTGAGTGGTGGGGGAGGGAGAGATGGTTCGGAAGAAGTGAGGAGTTGCCAGCCCTGACCAGGCGAGAGCCTGAGCCCTTCAGGCCTGATCATCTCGGGGGTGAGCAGTGAGACAGGCAAGCAGCTGTGCTCGGGAGGTACGTTTTCCACACCAGAATAGACCCAGCACCAGAGAGTTTACATGGCCACCCAGAACCAGTGAGAAGCAGCCCTCCACAAAAGGTAAGTACTTGGGTATGGCTTACCACATGGATCAAAAACACCCCCCTTAGGGAAAAACCTCTCTCCCGTTTACCTCCCCACTCCCTGCTCTGCAATGGGTCCTGGACCAGCTTTAGCAATTGCTGAGTCCCCTGGACTGGAAGTTGGATCCGTCACACACCCGGAGCCATTCTCCCTGCATTGGAGAGTGAACAAATTAACAAAAGTGAAAAAATAAACTGCCAGCTCCCCTAAGCCAGCAACCCAGGATAGGCACAGCTCCTTTGCCTAGGCAGGGGCATAAGGGGTCCACAAACTCTGAATGTCTTTCACCTCTGCATAGACCTGTGTGGGCCCATTTCAACAGTGTAGGCCCTCATTACCACAGTACAAAAAGGTATATACCTGAAGCCTAACTTCAACTTTCTCAGCTATATAGTGAAATAGCAGATTCATGACATTTGACTCGGCTCTGCTGATTAAGCAGGATCTTCACCTACTCATATCAGAGGTCTGATGACTGGTGGCTCCTCCCACACCACCTAGCCATCCACCACAGGGTTCAAAGAATAAGCGGTCCCTCCCAGTCCTTACAGCCAACAGCACTGGGTACTCATAATCCGGCTGCAAAACCCACCCACCTATGCACTCTAGGGAACAGGGAGATGCCTTCCTCCTGGACACTCAGGGGCAGCAGTCAGCCCACTGCCTTGGTCAGAGTGGGTTCCCCTGCTGCAACCAGATGCCTGTGCCTACACCAATCACCCATACCTGTCTACGATTGTAGGTGAGAGCCTACACTACACACTTGGTTGCTATCTACCTGGGCACCTGTGCTGAATCCATACAGGAGAAGTGGGCAGACTCCTGACCTCACATACCTAGTAACAGATATAACCACCTGGTGACAGGACATTAAAGCTTCAAAGGTACCAATAATCAAACTAGAAGCAGTCATAGAAGCAGTCTATTTGGGCATATCAAAACAAACAAGAAGCTAGGACATGGGAAGCAAACATACAATAAATAAACATAATAACTTATTCATGGCTCGGAGACAACAGTTAATATCATATCACACAAACAGACAATCCATGATGGCTTCAGCAAGCTCCCAAAATAAAGAATCTAGAAATTTTCCAGAGAAGCAAAATTTCTTGAAATTACAGGAGGCAGAATACAAAAGATTAATATGCAGAACTCTTCAAGAAAATTAGGAATGAAATTAAGCAAAATGTAGAACATGCAATAGAGGAAATTAAAAAGATTAGAGAAGAGGATAATGACAAACTTAACAAGCTGCAAGAATCCATACAGAGACAGCAATCAGAAATCGAGAAGATTAACAATAAAATTTCAGAATTAGGCAACCCAGTAGAAGGTCATAGGGGCAGAATTAAGGCAATGGAAGTCAGAATTAGTGAGACTGAAGATAAAGTACTTGACACCAACTTATTTGAGGAAAAATCAGACAAAAGGATTAAAAAAATGAAGAAAACCTAAGAATTATGTGGGACTCTATCAATAGGAATAACCTACGAGTGATTG
>NW_004443987.1:1925936-1928721 GCF_000243295.1 Trichechus manatus latirostris
AACCCCACATAAGGTAGATCCCAAAAGAAAGTCACCAAGACATATTATAATCAAACTTGCCAAAACCAAAGATAAAGAGAGAATTTTAAGAGTGGCTAGGGATAAAGGAAAAGTTATCTGCAAAGGAGAGTCAATAAGAATAAGCTTGGACTACTCAGCAGAAACCATGCAGGCAAGAAGGCAACGCAATGACATATATAAAGCCTTGAAAGAAAAAAAACTGCCAGCCAAAATTATATATCCAGCAAAACTGGCTCTCAAATATGATGCTGAAATTAGGGCATTTCCAGATAAACAGAAGTTTAGGGAATTTGCAAAAAACCAAACCAAAATTACAAGAAATACTAAAGGCAGTCCTCTGGTTAGAATATCAGTAACATCAGATAACAACCCAAGACTAGAACACAAGACAGAGCAACCAGATATCAACCCAGATAGGGAAGTCACAAAAGTAAATCGAAACTAAAACGCTGAAAAAAGGAAACAGATTTCAATATGTAAAAGATGACAACATTAAAACAAAAAAGATGGAATTAAAAAATGTAGACATAGGTTTTTCATATGGAGAGGAAGTCAAGGTGATATAAAGAAATAAAAGACTGGTATAAACTTAGAAAAATAGGGGTAAATATTAAGATAAGGTAACCACAAAGAAAACTAACAGTCTTACAAGTCAAAATAAAAAACTAGAGAGGACTTCTGGCAAAATGCTGCTCTAGGCAGACACACCATGCCGTCCTTCCACAGCAAAGATCCGAAAAACTAAGCTGAACAGAGAAAACAACTATCCTGAAACCCTAGAACATCAAACGAAGAGATAAAGAACTCATCCAAGCACCAAATGGAGGGAGAAAACTGACAGAGAACGGAGAGCGAGGAGAGATTCATGCAGAGGTCCCCTATCAGCTAACGCAGTGCAGATCCACCATATTAGACTCCTATCGGAGACAAGCAAACAGGGAGTACAAGAAAACAGCTTCACGGAGTTTCCAGTGGGAGACAAAACAACTGGTAATTTGTGATATACGCTTTCCCACCCCCACCCCCCCATTCTTCACCCCCACTGGGCCTCCTCTGCTTCCACAGGCCACAATCTCTTGTCTGGGAAGCACCGGCTGCTTGGATTCCACCCACCCGAACAGGCCGGCTATCTGAGTGCCATTTGTTGGCTGCTGGTGTTGCTTTTTTCCACTTCTTTTGATTTGTCCCTTACCTCTTACCACGTCCCCCTCCTTTCGCTCAAATACCTGGCTCCGTGCACCATCTTTGCTTCTTCCTGAGGGGCTTCAGAGCTCCGGTAATTTGTGACATATGCTTTCCCACCCCCTACCCTTCTTCACCCACAGTAGACCTCTTCTGCTTCCCGCAGACACGGTCGCTTGTCCGAGAAACACAGGCTGCTCGGATTCCAACAGCCTGCACTAGCTGGCTCTCTGAGTGCCATTTGTTGGCTGCTGGTGTTGCTTTTTTCCACTTCTTTTGATTTCTTCCTGACCTTTCACCACCTCCCCCTTCTTTCGCTCAAATACCTGGCTCCGTGTGCCATCTTTGCTTCTTCCTGAGGGGCTGCGGAGCTCTGTTCGAGTATGGAGCTGCTTTCTGGTCTGGGCTGCCGTGCTGATAGGATCCCGGAGGTTTGTTCATTTGTTTGGTTTGAATTGTTTGTTTGTTTTCTTTTCCTTTTCTTGAGTTGGGAGCCCGTTCAGGCCATGGGGTACTGTGTGGCTTGGAAACTACCCCCTCGGCTTCCACAGACATGCAGAGGGATCCCTGAAGGCATTTCTTTTTTCGTTGTTGTTGTTTTTTTCTGTTTTTTTGGGGCTTTTCTTGTTCTTTTTTTTTTAAATTTTTTTTTTGTTTTCTATTCCCTCTTTTTCCCTTTGTGTCTTTCTTCATTACTCAGTTTCTCACTTCTCTATATCTTCCTTCTCTTTCTGTTCCATGAATACCTGGCATTGTATACCTCTACACCTTCTAGCCAGGCTGTACTGCAACCCCTGTCCCCAGTCCTCATAGCTGCACCAGTAGGATCCCTGGGAACTTTGCTGTTATTTAACCTTTCTGATTTTTATTTATTCATTCTTTTCTTTTCGTCCTCTTCACATTTTTGTTTTTCTCCATTTCATAGTCTCTCGTCTCTCCACTCCAATGGTAAACTCCCTTAGCATTCTTTTTTGTTTTTATGTTTTTGGCTCCTGTTCCTCTCTCCTCTCTCCCATAAACATCTTAGCTCCACACATAACAATCTCCCCGCTACATCCTGCTAACCTGCACCGTGCACTTCACATCACACCACCAAGCAGCACAGGGACGGCCTACTGGAACCTGCCCTGCACTGATTACCGACCTGCCCTGGTGGCTGTAGTAAGTGCCACAAACAACCCATCCCAGAAACTCCTCTTCAGCTAGACAAGCCCTGTGGTACAATATCTGAGCAACTTATCCTGCCAATTGGAGAAGGAGGTGAAAAGTGTCATGCCCACAGACAAGCAAACCAAAAAGAACACACAGCCTGCCTGCTCAGACATAGCCAAATTGGAAAAAAGGACAAAACAAATCTACAATCAAAAAGCGAGAAAAATAACTACTAAATGCCCAGAAGAAAGCAGACAATATCAAAACATTTACAAAAACAGGACAGGATGGTTCCAGTAGGCATCCAAAATAAAACACCAGATGACTCTCCAGTGGAAGAAAATGCACTAGAACTACCTGATAGGGAATTCAAATCTCTAATAATCAGCATTCTCCAAGAGCTGAGGCAAAAAGCTGACAAACATGAGGA
>NW_004443987.1:1934510-1936425 GCF_000243295.1 Trichechus manatus latirostris
CAAGGCCTCCACCGGACTGAGCCAGTTCAGCCAGATGGTGCCCGGCTACCACCACTGACTGCTCTGACTAGGATCACAACAGAGGGTTCTGGACAGTGCTGGAGAAAGATGTAGAACAAAATTCTAAGTCCCCCCCAAAAAAACCCAGATTTACTGGCCTAAAGGAGAATAGAGAAACCCCGAGAGTATGGCTCCCAGGCAACCTTTTAGCTGAGTGGTGAAGTCGTCTCCGAGGTTCACTGTTCAGCCTGGAAGTGGACAGCCCCATAAAACCAAATGTGACTAATAAGGTACAGCAGTCTAGGGACAAGGGCCAGAAGGCAGAAGGGGACAAGGAAGCTGGTGATACGGAACCCAAGGTTGAATAAGGATAGCGTTGATGTGTTGTGTGGTTGTTAATCATTGTCATAGGGCAACATGTGTTCTAACTGTTAAATGAGAAACAATTTTGTTCTGTAAGCCTTCATCTAAAGTGAGAATAGCAGCACAATTGGAAAAGCGTAGTCGATGTCACTGAACTGTGGATGTAGAAATTTTTGAAATGGTGTCTCTTTGGCTATGTGTCTTTTCACCAAAAAAAAAAAAAAAATGAGGTTGAGAAGTTAGAGGGTTGATATGTTGTGGGGTTGTTAACCAATGTCATAAAACAACATGTGTACTTCTGTTTCATGAGATACTATTCGTTCTGTAAGCCTTCACCTGAAGTACAATAAAAAAAAAAAAGTCGAGAAGTGAGAGGGTTGACATGTTGTTGGGTTGTTAACCAATGTCAAAAAACAGTATGTGCACTACTGTTTCATGAGAAATATTTATTCTGTAAGCCTTCACTGAAGTACAATAAAAAATAAAAAAAAAATAAAAAACTAAAAAACAAAAAGACTCAGCAAACACAAAACCAACGACAATGAAAAAGATGAAAAGAAAATGCATAAAGAAAAATGACTCAGCACAGAAAATTAAGCGAAACAAAGAAACTGTGAACACAACACCAAAAAAGTCATGAAAATGACAGCACTAAACTCATACCTATCAATAATTATGCTGAATATAAATGGACTAAACGCACCAATAAAGAGACAGAGAGTGGCACACTGGATTAAAAAAACACGATCCATCAATATGCTGCCTACAAGAGACACAACTTAGACTTAAAGACACAAACAAACTAAAACTCAAAGGGTGGAAAAAATATATCAAGCAAACAGCACTCAAAAAAGAGTAGGAGTAGCAAAATTAATCTCTGACAAAATAGACTTTAAAGTAAAATCCACCACAAAGGATAAGGAAGGATACCATATAATGATTAAAGTGTCAATACACTAGGAGGACATAACTATAATAAATATTTATGTACCCAATGACAGGGCTGCAAAATACATAAAACAAACTCCAACAGCACTGAAAAGAGAGAAAGAGCTCCACAATAGTAGTAGAAGACTTCAACACACCACTTTAGGTGAAGGACAGAACATCCAGAAAGAAGCTCAACAAAGACACGGAAGAGCTACATGCTACAATCAACCAACATGATCTCATAGACATATACCAAACACTACACCCAACAGCAGCCAAGTATACTCTCTTTTCCAATGCACATGGAGCTTTCTCCATAACAGACCACATATTAGGCCATAAAGCAAGTCTTAAGAAAATCCAAAGCATCGAAATATTACAAAACATCTTTTCTGACCATAAAGCCATTAAAATAGAAATCAACAACAGAAAAAGCATGGGGAAAAAAAACATCAAGCACAGGGAAAGTGAACAACACCTTGCCCAAAAACTACTGGGTTATAGAAGAAATTAAGGATGGAAGAAAGAAATTCATAGAATCAAACGAGAATGAAAACACATCCTACCAGAACCTTTGGGACACAGTAAAACCAGTGCTCAGAGGTCAGTTTATATAATAAAT
>NW_004443987.1:1937559-1955477 GCF_000243295.1 Trichechus manatus latirostris
GGAGGTCCTAACCAGAGCAATTAGGCAATTAAGCTAGAAAAAGAAATAAAGGGCATCCAAATAGGTAGGGAATAAGTCAAAGTATCTCTATTTGCAGATGATATGATCTTAGACACAGAAAACCCCAAAGAATCCACAAGAAAACTACTGGAACTAATAGAAGATTTCAGCAAAGTTTCAGGATACAAGATACACATACAAAAATCAGTTTGGATTCCTTTACACCAACAAAGAGAACATCGGAGAGGAAATCACCAAATCGATACCATTTACAATAGCCCTCCAGAAGATAAAATACTTAGGAATAAATCTCACCAGAGACGTAACAGATCTATACACTGAGAATTACAAGACAGTACTGCAATAAACCAAAAGAGACCTGCATAAGTGGAAAAACATACCTTGCTCATGGATAGGTAGACTCAACATTGTGAAAATGTCAATTCTACACAAAGTGATCTACAGATGCAATGCAATCCGATCCAAATTCCACCAGCATTTTTTAATGAGATGGAGAAACAAATCACCAACTTCTTACGGAAAGAGAAGAGGCCTGGAATAAGTAAAGCATTACTGAAGAAGAAGAACAAAGTGGGAGGCCTTACACTACCTGATTTTAGAACCTATTATACCTCCACGGTAGTCAGAACAGCCTGGTAGTTGTAGAACAACAGGTACATAGACCAATGGAACAGAATTGAGAATCCAGACATAAATTCATTCACCTATGAGCAGCTGATATTTGACAAAAGCCCAAAGTCTGTTAATTGAGAAAAAGTCTTTTTAACAAATGGTGCTGGCATAACTGGATATCCATCTGCAAAAAACTGAAACAAGACACACACCTCACACCATGCACGAAATCTAACTAAAAATGGATCAGAGACTTAAATATACAATTGAAAACGATAAAGATCATGGAAGAAAAAATAGGGACAATGCTAAGATCCCTAATACATGGCATAAACACAATACGTACCATAAGTAGCAATGCACAAGCACCAGAAGAGAGACCAGATAAATGGGAGCTCCTAAAAGTCAAACACTTATGCTTATCAAAAGACTCCACCAAAAGAGTCAAAAGACAACCTACAGACTGGGAAAAAAATTTTGGCTACGACAAATCCGATCAGCGTCTAATCTCTAAAATCTACAAGATACTGCAAAACCTCAACAACAAAAAGACAAATAACTCAATTAAAAAATGAACAAAGGATATGAACAGGCACTTCGCCAAAGAAGATATTCAGGTGGCTAACAGACACATGAAAAAATGCTCACGATCATTAGCCATTAGAAAAATGCAGATCAAAACTACAATGAGATATCATCTCACCCCAGCAAGGCTAGCATTCATTCAAAAACCACAAAATAATAAATGCTGGAGAGGTTGTGGAGAGACTGGAACACTTATACACTGTTTATTTGAATGTAAAATGGTACAACCACTTTGGAAATCAATTTGACATTTCCTTATAAAGGTAGAAATAGAAGTACCAAAGGATCCAGCTATCCCGCTCCTTGGAATATATCCTAGAGAAATAAGGGCCGTCACATGAATAGATATATGCACACCCATGTTCATTGCAGTACTGTTCACAATAGCAAAAAGATGGAAACAACCTAGGTACCCATCAACGGATGAATGTATAGACAAATTGTGGTATATCCACACAATGGAATACTATGCAACAATAAAGAACAATGATGGAGCTGTGAAACATCTTATAATATGGAGCAAGCTGGAGGTCATTCTGCTGAGTGAATTTAGTCAGTCACAGAAGGTCAAATATTGTATAATACCACTATTATAAGAACTCAAGAAAAGGTTTAAACACAGAAGAAAACATTCTTTGATGATTACGAGGGTGGGGAGGGATGGGGAGGGTTATTTACTAACTAGATAGTAGATAAGAATTATCTTCTGTGAAGGAAAAGACAGCATACAGTACAGGGAAAGTCAGCACAACTGGAATAAACCGAAGCTAAGAAGTTTCCTGAATACAATCAAACACTTTGAGGGACAGAGTAGCAGGGGTAGGGGTCTGGGGACCATGCTTTCAGGGAACATGTAGGTCAATTGGCATAACAAAGCTTATTAAGGAAATGTTCTGCATCTTACTTTGGTGAGTGGCGTCTGGGGTCTTAAAAGCTTGCAAGCGGCCATCTAATATGCATCAATTGGTCCCAACCACCTGGAGCAAAGTAGAATGAAAAACACCGAGGACCCAAGGAAAGTATTAGCCCAAGAGACAGAAAGGGCCACATAAACCAGAGACTTCATCAGCCTGAGACCAGAAGAACTAGATGGTGCCTGGCTACCACCAATGACCGCCCTGACAGGGAACACAACAGAGAGTCCCAGATGGAGCAGGAGAAAGGTGGGGTGCAGAACTCAAATTCTAGTAAGAAGACCAGACTTAATGGTCTGACTGAGACTGGAGGTTCCCCGGAAAGCATGGCCCCTGGATTCTCTATCAGTCCAAAACTAAAACAATTTCTGAGGCCAACTCTTCAGACAGGGATTGGGCTGGACTGTGGCACTTAAATTCATACTCATTAGGAGTGTGCCTCTTAGCTCAAGTAGATACAAGAGACTAAATGGGCAGCTTCTGTCTAGAGGTGAGATGGGAAGGCAGTGAGGGTTATGAGCTGGTTGAATGGACATGGGGAATCAGGGGTGGAAAGGAGGAGTGTGCTGTCACAATATGAGGAGAGAGAGTCACATAACAATGTATAAATTTTTTGTATGGTAAAAAATTAAAAAAAGAAATCAAAATATGCATTGCATTGAGCAAATGTGCTTCAAAAGACCTCTTTGAAGTGTTGAAAAGCAAAGATGTCACCTTGAAGACTAAGGTGCGCCTGACCGGAGCCTTGGTGTTTTTAATCGCCTCATATGCACACGAAAGCTGGACCATGAATAAGGAAGACCGAAGAAGAATTGACGTCTTTGAATTGCAGTGTTGGCAAGGAATGTTGAGTATACCATTGACTGCTAAAAGGATGAACAAATCTGTCTTGGAAGAAGTACAGACAGAAAGCTCCTTAGAAGCAAAGATGGCGAGACTATGTCTCACATACTTTGGACATGTTATCAGGAGGGATCACTCCCTGGAGATGGACATCATGCTTGGTAAAGTAAAGGGTCAGAGAAAAAGAGGAAGACCCTCAATGAGATGGATTGACACAGTGGCTGCAACAATGGTCTCAAGCATGACAACGATTGTGAGGATGGTGCAGGACCAGGCAGTGTTCCATTCTGTTGGACATAGGGTTGCTATGAGTCATAACTGACTCGACAGCACCTAACAACAACAACAAACTTTTTTTTTCTTTTTTAATAAGTGTAAGAGGTGACCAGGAGCATTTGGAAGGATTTTTTGGAGATCATAATTTTACAGATGCACCAATAGCATATTTATATAATTTTTAAATTTTAGGTATGGTCAGTGGCCTGAATGTAGGAATAGACAATTAGGTGGCTGGATTGATCCAAGGTCAGAAATTTACAAGACAATTTTGATAGAATGGCCTAAGGAGGGAGAGGACTTGAGGATAGTGGCTAAAGTGCGTTTAGAGATTGGATTATAAAATTTAGGATGAGGAGGGAAGAAAGTGAAGCCAGAAATGGACCAATAGGCTGAACAAAACGGAAGGGTCACAGGGCTGGAGAGCTCAGTGAAGATGAAGAACAGGTGAATTGAGAGTAATGGAGTGAGTTAAACAAATAAGAGTTAGTGCTCAAAGAAAGAGCTATTGCCATTTAAGATTCCTAAAGTGCAGCAGTTCTGGTGGGAAATGAAGCCAGCATGTGGTTCTGGGAGTAGGCTTCTGAAATGGAGTGGAAGAGAGTCTTTGGAATAAGAGAGGTCAAAGAACTGTGACTACAGTGTTGGGCTTGCAGCAAAGACTGTTTAAGACACACAGTTTAAATGGAGTTGAGGTAGAGAGGCTGATAGAGAGTATGGTGCCAAAGTCCTTGGAGAACGTGGGTGAGTGGTTGTGATAGTTAAGGTTGTGTGTCAACTTGGCTGGGCCATGATTCTCAGTGGTTTCACAGTTATGATGTAGTTTGGCGGCTATGTAATGATGTAATCAACTCCATAATGAGATCTGCTGTGAGCAGCCAATCAGTAGAAAGGGAGTTTCCTTGAGGGTATGGCCTGCCTCCAGTATATAAATGGATGTTCCAGCAAGGCTTTTGCTCTGGATCCTGTATCCAGCTCATCATCATCTGATTCTGGTTCTTAGAACTTGAGCTAGCAGTTTACCTGCTGATCTTAGTATTGGTTAGCCCTCACAGTCTGTGAGACAGCGGCCTGCCGTCTGACCTGCTGATCTTTGGTTCATCAGCCCCAGCAGCTACGTGAGTCAGGAGAAGACTCCAGTCTGACGTCTGACCCATGGACTTGGGGCTTGCCAACCTCTACAACCACGTGAGGTATTTACTTGAGACAAATCTCTCTCTCTCTCTCTATATATATATATATATGCTTCACTGGTTTTGTTTCTCTAGAGAACCCAGCCTAAGACATTTGGTACTGAGAGTGGTTTTAGAGAAACAAAATTGTAAGGATGAGTTTTATAAACTAATTCTCAAGTCTGGTCAGTCTCAAAGATGTTTATAACTCTGCTTCTAGTAGTAAAGAGGGCACTGCTAATCCGTGGTGTGAAGTGGCAATATAAATATGCAAAATATCACCACCAATAGATCAAGTATTGGTGAGAAGTGAGGCTCTGGATGATTGCATGTTTGATTCTTCTCTACAATTTTGTCATAATGAGAAGTATAAAGGAGCTGGTTGGTTGGTCCTACTTTTGCTAAACAAAGTGGTAAAAGAAAGAGATGAGTGCAGAGCTTCACGGTCACAGCTCAAGCATCATATAAACGACCTCAAAGTTTCCACTTGTGCCCTGAAAGAAAGCCTTATTTCTTGTTGTGACAGAGTCGATATGCCAAAAACCAAACCCAGAGTCTTATCATAAGAGTGACTGAATGACAATGCCAATTAAATTCCCCACCTCAAATAGTGTCTGAAGTTAAAGTGAGGTATTGGATTGGGAAGAAATTGGATCCTGAAACTTGGGATATGGACATATATGGGCAGATAATCGGGAAACTGAGCCACTAAATTCCGTTGTCTCAGTCCTGCCAACAGAACAAGCCCTCTCACTCTCATGTGAAAAGATTACTCCATCTTTGTCTACCAAGCCACCCTCCCCAGTAAAGCCATTAGCCCCTCTACCCCCATCTGATGAGATTAACCCAGCTGTGTCTGAAGAGCCTTTGTGTCATCCCTTGGGGTGGTGTCGGAGTCATTGCCTGGGGTATTGCCTGAAGCAGATGCCTTACAAGACATTGCTGAATGTTCTCAGACAGAACACATCCCCACCACCCATTTTTTCTTCTAGACCTATAACTAGACTTAAATCCCAGTGATCCCAAAAGGTGAAGTACAAAATGTGATCCAGGAGGACGTATGCTACACTTCAAAAGAACTGCTTGACATTTCTAATATGTACAAACAGAAACCTGGGGAATATGTGTGGGAATGGCTATTACAGGTGTGCGATAATGGTGCAAGGAACATACAGTTGGATCAGTCTGAATTTATTGCTATGGGCCCACTAAGCACAAATTCTTCATTCAATGTTTAAGCTCGAGAGGTTAGGAAAGGGTCTAATCATTTATTTGATTGGTTCACTGAAGCATGGATTATATGGTGGCCTACATTAAATCAAGTTGAAGTACCAGATCTGCCTTGGTATACTGTAGAAGAAGGTATCCAAAGGCTTAGGGAAATTGGCATGTTAGAGTGGATTTGTCAGGTTAGACCCACAGACCTACACATGGAGTGTCCAGAGGACACACCTTTTACCACAACAGAGAGGAACACATTTGTGAAGGGAGCCCTAGCATTCTTGAAGATGCTGTGATTGCTATTTTATGTAAGTCAGATTTGACAGTGGGAACTGCCCTAACTGAATTAAGACACCTAACTATAATGGGGCTGATTGGACCCTGTGGTGGTAGGGGTCAAGTGACAACACTCAATCAACAAAGAAAAAGTGGGCACGGTTACTGTAATGGACAGTGGAGTCAAAACAGTAATCAGAATAGTCTGATTCATATGGACGTATGGCGTTAGCTACTTAGTCATGGTATCCCACACAGATCAAGTGACTCAGTTCACAACAAATGAAGTATGGCAATGGGCCTGTGCTCATGGAATTTACTGGTCTTACCATGTTCCACATTATCCTGAAGAAGCTGGCTTGATAGAATGATGGAATGGCCTTCTAAAGACACAATTATGGTGCTAGATAGGTGGCAATACCTTGCAGGGTTGGGGCAATGTTCTCCAGGAGGCTGTATATACTCTAAACCAGCATCCAATATATGGTGTTGTTTCTCCCATAGCCAGGATTCATGTGTCCAAGAATCAAGGGGTGGAAATGGGAGTGACATCATTCACTATTACCCCTAGTGATCCACTGGCAAAATTTTTGCTTCCTGTCCCTGTGACCTTATGCTCTGCATGTCTAGAGGTCTTAGTTCCAAAGGGAGAAATGCTCCTACCTGGAGACACATCACTGATTCCATTGAACTAAAGTTAAGAATGCCACCTGGCCACTTGGGGCTCCTCATGCCTCTGGATAAACAGGCAACGAAGGGAATTACCATATTGGCTGGTGTGATTGATCCTGATTACCAAGAAGAAATTGGATTGATATTACAGTATGGAGGTAAAGAAGGGTATATCTGGAATACAGGTGATCCCTTAGGGTGTGTCATGGATTGAATTATGTCCCCCAAAAATGTGTGTATCAATTTGGCTGGGCCATGATTCCCAGTATTGTGTGGTTGTCCTCCATTTTGTGGGTGTAATTTTATGTTAAAGACGATTAGGGTGGGATTGTAACACCACCCTTACCCAGGTCACATCCCTGATCCAATGTAAAGGGAGTTTCCCTGGGGTGTGGCCTGCACCACTTTCTATCTCTCAAGAGATAAAAAGGAAAATGAAGTGACCAGAGAGGGGGGACCTCATACCACCAAGAAAGCAGCACCGGGAGCAGAGCGTGTCCTTTGGACCTGAAGTGCCTGTGCTGAGATGCTCTCAGACCAAGGGAAGATTGATGACAAGGACCTTCCTCCAGAGCCAACAGAGAGAGAAAAGCTTCCCCTGGAACTGATGCCCTGAATTTGAACTTTTAGCCTACTTTACTATGAAGAAATAAGTCTCTTTGCTAAAGCCATCCACTTGTGGTATTTCTGTTATAGCAGCACTAGATGACTAAGACAGGGTGTCTCTTAGTAATACCATGTCCTGTGATTAAAGTCAATAGAAAACTACAGCAACCCAATTCTGACATGACTACTAATGGCCCAGACCCTTCAGGAATGAAGGTTTGGATCACCCCACCAGGCAAACAACCACAACCAGTTGAGGAGCTTGCTGAGGGTAAAAGGAATATGGAATGGGTGGTGGAAGAAGGTAATTCTGAATACCAGCTACAACCACGTGGCCAGTAGTAGAAACGAGGACTGTAATTGTTATGAGTATGTCTTCCTTGTATGTGTGTATCAATTTTTTTTTTCTTTTCTTCACTTATAAAATATAAGGTGTAAACGGGGCTAGTGTGTTTTTGGATGTATGCATGTTAGTTGTATCATGTTATAGGCAAGTATGACTTTATAATTTTCTTTATTCCAGAGTATGTCTGGTTTAAGGAGATGCGTACAGGTGCCAAATTGACAAGGGGTGGACTGTGATGGTTAAAGTTGTGTCAGCTTTGCTGGTCCATGGTTCTCAGTGGTTCGGCGGTTATGTAATGATGTAATTTGGTAGTTATGTAATGATGTAGTCAATTCTATCATGAGATCTGCTATGAGCAGCCAATCGGAGTTTCCTTGGGGGTGTGACCTGCCTCCAGTATAGTATATAAGTGGATGTTCCAGCAAGGCTCTTGCTCTGGATCCTGTATCTGGTTCATCATCATCTGACCTCCGATTCTTGGGACTTACCTGCAGATATTGGGATCCTGCAAGTCAGTGGTCTGCAGTCTGACCTGCCGATCTTGGGTTTGTCAACCCCTGCAGCTACATGAGTCAGGAGAAGCCTCCAGCCTGATGCCTGACCCATGGAATTGGGACTTGCCAGTCTCTACAACCACGTCAGCCATTTCCTTGAGATAAATCTCTCTCTCTCTTTATATATATGTGTTTGTGTGTGTCATGGATTGAATTGTGTCCCCCAAAAACATCTGTCAACTTGGCTGGGTTATGATTCCCAGTATTGTATAATTGTGTATCATTTTGTAATCTGATGTGATTTCCGTATGAGTTGTAAATTCAATCACTATGATCTAATAAGACGGATTAGTGGCAGTTATAGTGATGAGGTATACAAGATTGGATAGTGTCTTAAGCCAATCTCTTTTGAGATATAAAAGAGAGAAGCGAGCAGAGACATGGGAACCTCATATCACCAAGAAAGAAGTGCCGGGAGCAGAGTGTGTCCTTTGGACCTGAGGTTCCTGCGCAGAGAAGCTCCCAGACCAAGGGAAGACTGATGCATCACAAGGACCTTTCTCCAGAGATGACAGAGAGAGAAAGCCTTCCACTGGAGTTGATGCCCTGAATTTGGACTTGAAGCCTACTGGACTGTGAGAGAATAAACTTCTCTTTGTTAAAGCCATCTGCTTGTGGTATTTCCATTATAGCAGCACTAGATGACTAAGACAATGCACTTCACTGGTTTTGCTCCTCTAGAGAACCCAGCCTAATACTGTGGTCTAGGGACCAAGAGAAGAGAATACAGTGATGAAGACAGCAAAATATATATCCTGATCCTTGAGAAAGGAGAGTCTTCTGAAAGAGACTGGAAGGAGGCACTGTGGGGTTAGAATAATTAATTGTTAAAATATTATTCTAAATTTTAAATATTCTAAATATTCAAAGCTTGTGCTGCAATGCTGAGAACAGAAGCTTCTAAGTTAAGTAAGGGTGAGGTAGGGAAATGATTTGGTGGTTTGTGAGCACCACCATGGAAAAACACTAGGTTCAATATTCACACTATAAACCAACACAATCATTATTATTGCAACTATTGATGTAGAATGTAAGCTCATAGTGATTTACAATGATTCCTCATGCTGGTCCTATGGGATAAGGGAGTTCAATCATTCCCATTTGCAAAGGAGGGAACAGACAATAGTTCTGTGGTCAGTTTTAAAGCAAAGTTATTGATTGAACTACCTTTAATTGGGTATCACTTTCTAATTGGCTGATGATGTACAGGCCCCTTGAAACTCCCAAGAAAATTCCTGGGAATCTAGACTGTACAGTAGTGATAAATGATAACTTGAGTAACCTTGTTTCTTTGCTAAGGGCAACCATTGGTCAACTCTATTGGACTGTTAAGCTGGCCTTTATCCATTAGTTCCAGTTAAGGTCTTTGAGATATTTAAACCATCAGTGATTTTGATCATTAGAACACAATTGGCATACTATTTATATTTTTACTTATTTATAACCAAGGATGCTGTGAATTTATGTACATGGATCATATGTATTTATATTCAGTGCATTTACAATAGTGTTACCCTTCCTGTATTTTATCACCTTCAAAACTATCATGCTCCATCCTTTGTTGAATTTATCAACATTACCCTATGCTGTCAAGGTAAATTTTTCCACTTCCAGAGTTCAGTATGGATTTTACAACCAATTATAGACTTGGGCACTTGCAGGATCAAGATATTCTGGTATAATAGCGCCTTGGACTGTTAGCAAGAGCAGTGTAGTTGTAATACTGAGACATGTGCGGAGGGTGCTGGGATGGAGCGTCTACTCTAGAAGCTTCTCTGTAGTCGGCTGTAGCTAAAGGCTTTTTTCTTTTTCTTCTCTGGTCTGTTTCCCAGAATTCCTTTCTTTCTCTTTTTTCTTTTCATTCTTGACTTACCCTTTAGATTAAAACACACACACAGACCTAACTATCTGAAATATATGACCATCTCATATGCAGGCAAATGACTCTGACTCAAAACTGTTGTACATGAACATGCATTTTTAAAAAGACTCTAAGCTTATTCCTTAGATGGGATATTTTGCTTCAGTACAGACCATCCGTAGAGCAGGTGCTGTCTTGTGCTGGTGATCTTTATGGTGTTAGGCCAAATGAGAATATGGCTGCTCCTCATGGTAGTGTTTTCTATTGATACAAATTGCTAGAGTTCAGGCTTGGCCTGCACTCAGGCACTATGTAGTTCTGTTTGGCTGGTGCCTCTGAAGCCCTCAACATTTTGGAGAAATTTAGAGTTGAAGGGAGCCAACAAATTCCATTAAATCACTTCTTGATTGGTTTCTTTTCCCACTCCCTCCAATCAATGCCCTAGGGGTTTGTGGGATTGTTCCTGATTTGATTATCTCGTTTTTTTCTCCAGTAAACAGCAAGACTTCCTCAGGTGCCCTCTGCAGGTTCTACTCCCCTGTTTCTTCAGTGAATTCTCAGATGAGACTGCGACAGATGCCCACAGAAGCCCTCAGATAGGGGAAGACGAGGTGCCTCTTCACACCTCTCTGCAGTTTCACACTTGCACACGAATGCTTCCTTGAACACCCGCGCCCCATCTGTTCTTACATCGGCCCCACAAAACTGGATATCATTATTAATAGCATGTTTCCCCTGAATTTTCTTTATTGGAAAGTTACTTACAAGTTACTGACTTCTCCTTCTCTGGTAGACTGAGGGAGAACTAGAGAAAAGGATTCAGATATTAGTTTTTCTGGAATTCAGTCTCAGGTATAGTAAGACACTCCCTACTACACTGGCTCTCCAACAGGATGGCAAATGGGTTGGATGGGTTTGTTGTGCTTAGAGATACCTGCCTGGATACTTTGGTGCATATTTGATGGGCTAGAGCTATTGTTACCAAGTTCTCTTCAGGCAATGCAGAGGCATCATGACATTTCTAGGTGTGATGGGGGCCAGGGAGACTGATGAGCAGAGTCAGAGTGTTTGCTTCTTCTTGCATTCAGCCCTCCAGTGAACACAAGACTTAATGGGTTTGGTTTTGGATTTGGAACTCAGGTTCTTTAGCAGCATTGAAACAGACACAGGCAATGTCATGTGCAATATACCGATTTTGACCCTTAAATATTAGCTTGAATCAACCTGCAGTTCTAGTTCAAGATTCTTTGGACCCTTCAGCGTCAGCTATTGACTGCTTTGTTTTCATCAGGTCTCCCAGGAGTTTCACTTTTCTCCTGTAATAACACCCTTCTACACATTTCTCCTTAATTCACTCTTTTCAACTTTTAAAAAAGATATACAGAATTCTTTAAATATCAGGATAATTCTAAACGAAGTATTTACTTTGCTAAACTGATGTTTTGCAGATTTGTTTGTTGGACAACTTCATGAAAATCTGTAAAATTGAATGTATTCTCTTTTTATTCCCACTTTTCTGTTTTTTTCTTCCTCTTTCCTCCTCTTCTCCCTTTCTCCCCCCACTACACCCCCCTGCCCTCCCTTTCTTATAGTCTTTAGCTGGCTTTTTCCCATACTTTCTCTGGTTCTCTTTGTTATTGGGAAAAGATTAAACTCGTTTGACCAGGTTCTAAGTCAGCAAAGTTGTAAAGGAAAAGATAAATGTATCTCTTTTACCTGAATTCTTCTGCAAATGTTCCTCTCTCTGAAAGTCTTTAAAACTCTTTTTAAATGTCTGTTACTTTGCATTGTGCTTTTTTGAGTATTATCATGTTTTGACACCTTCTCCATGATGGGATCATGATTGTATCACTGCTGTCTTTTCAGAGCCCCTGTGTTGCTTCTCTGAATTTCTTTCTTTTTTTTCCTTGTAGTTTAACAGAAAACCTGAACAAGCCACCAAACCTGAGAATTCAGAGAACTTTGTGCTCTCTTCATCTCTTCAATCTTTTCCCTAGGATCACTATAAAAATATCAGCCCTTCTCAACTAAGGGCCAAATTTCAAATGATTTGAACTTGAAGGGAATGAGCAGTCTCTAAAATGTAACACCAACCAATCTCTTACATTTTATGAGATTAGCTTTGCTATAATGTTTTATGTATCCAAAAGTGAGGGTGCACTGAAGAGAAATCATCAAATTTCAACATTAAAAAATAAACTCAGTGACTTCAAATTTTCATGGACTCCAGACTTTCTGGAGCCAGAGGGTGGATGAACCTCTGAAACTATTGCCTTGAGATAATCTTTAAACCTTATACCAAGACTATCCCCTAAAGTTTTCTTAAAACCAAACAATAGTTTAGCTTAACTAGTAAAAAAATGTCTGCCTTGAGCAACCTGCTCTTTTCAGAACTATCTTTATGGGATTAAATTGATAACAGCAACTCGAAAGATTAGATAGGACCTTTAGGGGCAGTGAGTTTATGTTAATGGTGAGGAACAACTCAGAAAAGGAGGGTGAGAAAGGTCGCAGAACTTGAAGAATGTAATCAATGTCACTAAATTGTACATGTAGAAACTGTTGAAATGGTGTATGTTTTGCTGTGTATATTCTCAACAACAACAACAAAATAAATAAAATTTAGGAGGAAAAAAAAACTCAGTAAGAAGAAAAGAAAACCCTCCAGTTCTTATCTAAATGGTAGTCCAGTGATTTTAAAACCTGTTTAGACTTCTGATGGGCTGGTTTTTCAAATGTCTGGCTCTCTGGAGTATCTTATAACGAGATATAAGAGTCTTGGAGATAAGAGTATAGGTTCTGGAGTCACCAGAGATCTATGTTCAAATCCCAAATCTGCAACTTTCTAGTTGTGTGGCCTTGGGCAAGTGAGCTACCTATCCTCCCTTAGTCTCATTTTCCTCATCTGTAAAATGGGAATTAATTATAGTACTTCACCTCATAGGTTGAGAATTATATTGGTGAACATATGTAAGTACATGAGTATGACATATAACAAATACTTGATACATGTTAGATGTTATGGTTATGATAACATGATAATCTATAAATTCTCACAGAGGTAGCACTGCATTATAATGGAATTAAAATATACTGAAATTTGTAATTGAAGTTACAATTCAAATTTCAGTTGGGTGTATCTTCCTTGTGAACATGATAATAGAATTCCTAGATGGGTGGCTGGTTGACTTTGTAACAGATTTTCTCCACGTGAATCTAGTTACCTTGTGATATTGACCTTGTTAACTCAGTATGCTTTCCAGGTACGAACTCCCAGACTTCAGTCTCTCCTAGACTATTAATTTCGATGGATGAGAAAGGCTTTCTTTTCTACCTCCACCTTCCTTGTATGTATATGGAATACTTAACATTGACAATTGTTTCTGGATGATCTGCAGCATGGTCTTTTGTTTCAGGGAGCCTGAAGAGCCTAACAATGTCCATCACTGCTTCTGATTTTGTAGTGCAGTCAACATCTTTTTATTATGATGCATTTTCTAATATCTTTCATAAGAAAATGGATCAGGTTTGGATAGAATAACCATTTCCATGGCACACCAAGAAGTACCAATTTATGGTAGTCTTGGCTGGTTTTCTGCTTGGAGATTCTGAAGGTGCTAAAGCTCTCAGCAGCCTCTAGGGGATGGCCTTACACTCTTCAAGTATTGAAGCCACAGGAGTTTTTTAATACAAGTGTCTGTGTTGGGAGGTTTAGTTTTTGTACTGTTGATGTTTGTCTATGGGACTTTAGATTGGTTGGCCCTGAGAAATCATGTTAGTGGACAATTGAAAGAGCATTTCTTTGTTAGAATTCCAGTGATTGTTTTGCTTTGTGTGGCTCAAAATAGCACCTAGAAGTCTTTGTCTATTTTAAGGAGTTTGTATCTCTCTCTCTCTCTCTCTCTATCATATGCTGTAACGTGATTTTCAAATTTTAATGTGCATAGATCAGGGGTGGGGACTGAGATTCTGCATTTCTAACAAGATCTCAGCTTATGTTGATGTTGCAGTTCAATGGACCACACCTGATAGTAAGGGTGTAGCAGATAATGTTGATGCTCCACCCATATTTCTTGATACTCTGCTGTACACACAGAGGTTGCATACTACTAACACCTTTGACTCTGCCTGAAGGCTTTTTTTGTTTTTTGTTTTGTTTTTTGGCATATGGGAGCACTCATCCTGTATACAGGGAAAACTTGAAGTGCCAGAGAATTAATGACGCTGGCAACAGCTCTCAACCAATGTCTAATGGGAATTTTGTGAAATATTCTAGCTTCCTCATCCCTCAATCGGGATGACTTTCTCCAGAGTTCTACACCAGGATTGAGCTCCAGTTACCATTCTTTATTGGCTTTGTTCCCTTCCTTGCCTCATTTTCCCACTCTTCTGTGGGTGTTTCCTGGGATCAGCTCCCAAATGACTCATTGCACTTGAATCTGTATCTCAGTGTCTGCTCCTGGTGGAACCCAAACTAAGAACTTTGCTAAATATATTTTTCTTATTATAATTTTCCTGGTTCCTTGAGAGAGACACCTCTTACCTTTAACACTACTGTAACTGACCCAATAAGTCAAATTATGTTAACTAATGCTTCTTAGGTTTGACTATTGAATGTATGAAGGCTATATATTAAAGAACACAAGGGATTTTTGAGTTTAGAGTTCACTAGCTCGAACAATTCCATAGAGAAGCAGTAATACTGGCTTTCAGCACTTAGTACAAGTCCAGTCAGCTTCATGACACCGGTGTGGGGAGAATTGTTTAAAAGGAATGTTTAAGTGCAAGGGAATGATTAATTTTATGTACCTAAACTCAGTGTGTTTCATGTCAACAAGGATACTCATGAATTGAGTACATTGCACACATTGGAAAAATAAAATCCTAAATGAGTCTTTAAAGGTAACCCTTGGCCAGCTGGACTGTCACTCACAAAGGTGACTTTTGTACTAAAAATCCCATTTGAGTCCCAATTTAGTACTCAATCATCACTAAAGTCAGTAACAGTGCAACTGCATAGCATCTTTCCATAACAGCTTCTTTAGTCTAATGGGAATTTGATAATTAAACATTAACATATTGCAGAGGCGGTCTACCACTTTGCCCATATTTGGAGTTCACTGAGATTTTACACTGCAGTAGGAGTTGGAGGTGGTAGATTACAAAACATTGGATGCACAACCAGCCTATTTTACTAAGGATTGCCTAAAGAAGTAAGTGCTCAGTTGCCTGTTTTGACTATCAATGCTAATGTGCAGCAAAATTGTATGGAGCCTTTATAACACTGTTTATAGCAAAACTATAGCTAAAGTTATAATGATAAGCCTTTAGCTTTGTATAATACTTTCCCATTCTCAAAGTGCATTCATTCATATTATCTGATGTAAAATACATTTATATTTTAATATATAATTAAAAATTCATTTCATGTTGAAGTTAACAAAGGATGAATAGCCAATTTGAAACAGTCCTTTTTGTTTTCCATTCTACCACAGCAAGTTGAAGCCTCAGGATAGCAAGATTAATGAGGCATCAGGGACAAAGTCAAGGGGCCATGCTTAAACTTTGGTTTAGGCATCTCTCTTGGCTGTCATTTATCTAATCTGATGCAGACCTTGTTCACAAAACCCTAGTAGCTTTAAAGAGAGCCTATCCCTAACCCCACTCCCACCCCTACCTCTAGCTCTCAGCCCCTATGGTAGCTCCAAAATTTCTACATAGGAGGAGCTAAGGACAGTCATCTATTTGGACCTGGGTCTAGCAGACATGTCTTAAAACTGTGTGTAGCAGTATACTGTTTTTACTTAGGTTGTATGTTACATATCAGTTAAAAAAATTCCCAAGTCTTCTAAAGATGTTTTTTATTCAAACAATATTAGATTTTCTTCTTTATTTTCTATTTTAATTTGGGGTGCCTTGGGGGAGGGTTTGCCCAAGTCACCTCTTCGGTGACCTCATTCTCAACCTCAAGCCTTGATTAGCTTTACAGAAACTGTTTTGCATTATAGATCCATGTGTGTATGGACAAGGTTGTTAATTCCTTAGTTTCTGCTTCTTGTGAAGCCTGTTGCTGCTATTTGCTGAGTGATTGTGTTAACACCCTACCAGGCATGTGTCCTTACATTCCCCCTGTTCATCAGCTTTGGCTTTTTGGTTAAAAAGAATAATTTCAAAAAAGATCATTCTCAGCTTCCCTGTTTCTTGTGCTTGTAGACTGGCCTGCTTTTAAGCTTTTATAAAAGCACTCACATTTTTGGAAGGCCCCTAAATGAGCCTCTTCCAGGCCGTGTGCGGGTCTTCCTTACATCATCAACTCCAGAATTTGATGAATGTTATTCTGTCTGAACCTCAAGACAGCTCAATTGGTGAATTGAAATTAAAGACACGTTTTCCTTTCACTGATTCTTAAGATACATTCACCAGGGTTCGATGTCACAGAAAGAGTGACTGCCCAATTTGATTGCTTGTTAGGGCAGATGCTTATATTTACTTGGAATAGTAGTATCAAGGCAAAATATACCTCTTTAGCATTATTGTGCAAGTAGTGCTCTGTATGTAACCAATGATGTTGTTAAAGAGGAGTTGCAGATTCTTCAGCTTTTGTATTTTCACGATATTCTTAAATCCCAGTAGACTATTTATGTGGGAATTATGATTTCAACTTTCCTACAATACAGGAGTTTGGTACACTACTGGGTAATGGTGCTGGGGATTTCCCCCACTCTTTTATGTAAGAGAAGGAAGAAAGATTAAGCAACGTTCTTAAGAACATATTACCAATTTACTGAGCACATAGTTGGAGCTCAATACTTCCTTGCTGAAATGGCAGAAAATGCCTTGCAGTTGAGAAATTCCAATGAATAACCTATTTTCTTTTGTACCTGTCCCATCACTCAGAGATCCAGGTCTGTTGCTAGACACATTTTTAAAGAATATCTTTCCTTATCATTATTATTTTTTAATTGAGCTTTAGGTGAAAGTTTACAGCTCAAGTTAGTTACTCATACAAAATTTTATACACATCTTATTCTGTGACCCTAGTTGCTATCCCTACAACGTGACCACACATTCCTCCTTTCCACCCCACATTTCCCGTGTCCATTCAACCAGCTCCTATCCCTTTCTGCCCTCTCATCTCGACTCCGGACAGGAGCTGCCCATTTAATCTCGTGTATCTACATAAATTAAGAAGCACACTCTTCAAGAGTATCATTTTACCTCTTATAGTCCAGTCTATTGTTTGTTTGAAGAGTTGGCTTCAGGAATGGTTTTAGTTCTGGGTTAACAGAGCGTCTGGGGGCCATGGCTTCAGGAGTTCTTCCAGTCTCAGTCAGACCATTAAGTCTGGTCTTTTTACTAGAATTTGAGTTCTGCACCCCACTTTTCTCCTGCTCCGTCAGGGACTCGGTTTTTTTCCCTGTCAGGGCGGTCATTGGTGGTAGCCAGGCACCAACTAGTTTTTCTGGTCAGGATGATGGAGTCTCTGGTTTATGTGGCCCCTTTTGTCTCTTGGGCTAATATTATTCTTGTGCCTTTGGTGTTCTTCATTCTCCTTTGCTCCAGGCGGGTTGGGACCAATTGATGCATCTTAGATGGCCACTCTCTAGCTTTTAAGATCCCAGACGCCACTCACCGGCATCTTAAAAAACTTTGTTATGACAATTGACCTAGATGTCCCCTGAAATCATGGTCCCCAGTCCCCCGCCCCTGCTACACTGTCCCTCAGTGTGTTTGGTTGTGTTCAAGAAACTTCTTAGCTTTCGGTTTAGTCCAGTGGTGCTGACTTCCCCTGTAGTGTGTGCTGTCCTTCCCTTCACCTAAGATAATTCTTGTCTACGATCTAGTTAGTAAATTACTCTCCCCCCACTCCCCACCCTCGTAACCATCAAAGAATGTTTTCTTCTGTGTTTAAACCTTTTCTTGAGTTCTTATAATAGTGGTCTCATACAATATTTGTCC
>NW_004443987.1:1961174-1985958 GCF_000243295.1 Trichechus manatus latirostris
TAGAAAAACAGAAAGGGGAAGAGGAAGAAAAGAAAAGAATTAATAAATAAAAATTGGAAAGGTTAAAGAACCGCAAAGTTCCCAGGGATCCCACCTGTGCAGCTATGTGGTCTGGGGAAGTCGCTCTCAGTTGTTGCAGTACAGCCTGGCTGGAAGGTGTAGAGGTATACAACGCCAAGTATTCAGGGAACAGAAAGAGAAGGAAGATATAGAGAGACTAGAAACTGAGCATGAAGAAAAACAAAAAGGGAAAAAGAGGGAAAAGAACACAAAACAAATAAAAAAAAAACAAGAAAGGCCCCCCAAAAAAACAAAAAAAAAAAACGAACAAAAAAAGAAATACCCTCAGGGATCCCTATGCACGTCTTTGCAACCTGAGGGGGAGGTCTCCTTGCCATGCAGCACTGCCTGGCCAGAAAGGGCTCCCAACTCAAGAAAAGGAAAAGAAAACAAACAAACAATTCAAAACAAACAAAGAAACAAAAGCCGTGGGATCCCACCAGTGCGGCAGCCCAGACCGGGAAACAGCTCCACACTCAGACGGAGCTCCACAGCCCCTCAGGAAGAAGCAAAGATGGTGCATGGAGCCAGGTATTTGAGCAAAAGGAGGGGGAGGTGGTGAGAGGTAAGGAAGAAATCAAAAGCAGCAGAAAAAAAAGCAACAGTAGCAGCCAACAAATGGCACTCAGAAAGCCAGCTAGTGTGGGCTGGTGTTTCTCGGACAAGAGACTGTGTCTGCGGGAAGCATAGGGGGCCGAGTGTGGGTGAAGAAGTGTGGGGAGTGGGAAAGGGTACATCACAAATTACTGGAGCTCTGCAGCCCCTCAGGAAGAAGCAAAGATGGAACACGGAGCCAGGTATTTTAGCAAACAGAGGGGGAGGTGGTGAGAGGTAAGGATGAAATCAAAAGAAGCAGAAAAATGCAACACCAGCAGCCAACAAATGGCACTCAGATAGCCGGCCCGTTCAGGTGTGTGGAATCCAAGCAGCCGGTATTTCAGGATCAAGAGATTGTGGCTGTGGGAAGCAGAGGAGGCCGAGTCGGGGTGAAGAAATGTAGGGGGTGGGAACGCGTATATGACAAATTACCGGTTGTTTTGTCTCCCGCTGGATGCTCCATGAGGCTGCTTTCTCATACCCCCTGTTTGCTGGTCTCCGATAGGAGTCCAAGATGGTGGATCCACGCTACGTTAGCTGGTAGGGGACCTCTGCATGAATCTCTCCTCGCTCTCTGTTCTCTGTCAGTTTTCTCACTCCATTTGGTGCTTGGCTGAGTTCTTTATCTCTTCATTTGATGTTTTAGGGTGTCAGGATTGTTCTATTCTCTGTCCGGCTTAGTTTTTCAGATCTTTGCTGTGGAGCTACAGCGTGGTGCTTCTGCCTAGAGCGATTTTTTTTCTAGCAGTAGGTTGTCTTTAACTCTTTTTGTGAAGTCCTTTGATGAGCGTAAGTGTTTGATTTTTAGGAGCTCCCATTTATCTAGTTTCTCTTCTCATGTTTGTGCATTGTTAGTTATTTTTTTTATTCTGTTTATGCCATGTATTAGGGCTTCTAGCCTTGTCCCTATTTTTTCTTCCATGTTCTTTATCGTTTTTGGTTTTATATTTAGGTCTTTGATCCATTTTGAGTTAGTTTTTGTGCATGGTGTGAGGTATGGGTCTTGCTTCATTTTTTTGCAGATGGATGTCTATTTATGCCAGCACCATTTGTTAAAGAGACTGTCTTTTCCCCAATTAACAGGCTTTGGGCCTTTGTCAAATATCAGCTGCTCATAGGTGGATGAATTTATGTCTGGATTCTCAGTTAGGTTCCGTTGTTCTATGTATCTGTTATTGTACCCGTACCAGGCTATTTTGACTACTGTGGCAGTATAATAGGTCCTAAAATCAGGTAGTGTGATGCCTCCTTCTTTTTTCTTCTTCTTCAGTAATGCTTTACTTATCCGGGGCCTCTTCCCTTTCCATATGAAATTGGTGATTTGTTTCTCCATCTCATTAAAAAATGTCATTGGAATTTGAATCGGGATTGCATTGTATCTGTAGATTGCTTTTGGTAGAATTGACATTTACACAATGTTGAGTCTTCCTATCCATGAGCAAGGTATGTTTTTCACCAATGTAGGTCTCTTTTGGTTTCTTGCAGTAGTGCCTTGTAGTTTTCAATGTATAGGACTTTTACATCTCTGGTTAGATTTATTTCTAATTATTTTATCTTCTTGGGGACTATAGCTATAGAAAATGGTATTGATTTGATGATTTCCTCTTCAAAGTTCTCTTTGTTGGTGTAGAGGAATCTAACTGATTTTTGTATGTTTATCTTGTATCTTGATACTTTGCTGAAACCCTCTGTTAGTTCCAGTAGTTATCTTGTGGATTCTTTGGGATTTTCTGTGTATAAGATCATATAATCTGCAGATAAGGATACTTTTACTTCTTCCTCGCCAATTTAGATGCCCTTTATTTCTTTTTCTAGCCTTATTGATCCGGCTAGGACCTCCAGCACAATGCTGAATAAGAGTGGTGATAAAGGGCATTCTTGTCTCGTTCCCATTCTCAAGGGGAATGTTTTCAGGCTCTCACCATTTAGGATGATGTTGGCTATTGGCTTTGTATAAATGCCCTCGATTATGTTGAGGAATTTCCCTTCTATTCGTATTTTGCTGAGAGTTTTTTTTAATCATGAATGGGTGTTGGACTTTGTCAAATGCCTTTTCTGCATCAATTGGTAAGATCATGTGGTTCTTGTCTTTTGGTTTATTTATGTGATGTTTTAGATTGTTTTTCTAATGTTGAACCACCCCTACATACGTGGTATGACTCTCACTTGGTTATGCTGAATTATTTTTTTATTATGTTGTTGAATTTTATTGGCCAGAATTTTGTTGAGGATTTTTGCATCTATGTTCATGAAGGATATTGGTCTGTAATTTTCTTTTTTGTGGTGTCTTTACCTAGTTTTGATATTAGGGTTATGCTCGCTTCATAGAATGAGTTTGAGAGTATTCCATGTTTTTCTATGCTCTGAAATAACTTTAGTAGTAGTGGTGTTAACTCTTCTCTGAAAGTTTAGTAGAATTCTCCAGTGAAGCTGTCAGGATCAGGTTTTTTTTTTTTTGTTGGGAGTTTTTTAAATTACTTTTTCAGACTCTTCTTTAGTTATAGGTTTCTTTTATTGCTCTACCTCTGTTTGTATTCCTTTAGGTAAGTAGTGTGTTTCTAGAAATTTGTCCATTTCTCTAGGTTTTCAAATTTGTTGGAGTACAATTTTTCATAGTATTCTGTTATGATTCTTTTAATTTCAGTTGGATCTGTTGTGATGTCACCCATTTCATTTCTTATTCAGTTATTTGCTTCCTCTCTTGTTTTTCTTTTGTTAGTCTGGCCAGTGGTTTATCAATTTTGCTGATCTTTTCAAAGAACCAGCTTTTGTTCTTGTTAACTCTTTCAATTGTTTTTCTATTCTCTATTTCATTTAATTCTGTCCTAATTCTTATTATTTCCTTTCTTCTGGGACCTGATGGCTTCTTTTGCTCCTCTCTTTCTACTTGTTCCAGTTGTAGTGTTACTGTTTTGAATATGGCCCTTTCTTCTTTTTGGAAGTGTGCATTTATTGCTATAAATTGACCTCCGAGTGCTACTTTTTGCTGTTTCCCAAAGGTTCTGGTAGGGTGTGTTTTCATTCTCATTAGGTTTTGTGAATTTCTTTATTCTGTCCTTAATTTCTTCTATAAGCCAGTGTTTTTTGAGCAAGATGTTGTTCAGTTTCCATGTATTTGATTTTTTTTCCTTGCTTTTTATGTTATTGATTTCTGTTTTTATGGCTTTACGGTCAGAAAAGATGCTTTCTAATATTTTGATGCTTTGGATTCTGTTAAGGCTTGCTTTAGGGCCTAATATGTGGTCTGTTCTGGAGAATGTTCCATGTGCATTGGAAAAGAGAGTATACTTGGCTGCTGTTGGGTGGAGTGTTCGTTATATGTCTGTGAGATCAAGTTGGTTGATTGTGCCATTTAGATCTTCTGTATCTTTATTGAGTTTCTTTTTGTATGTTCTGTCCTTCACCAAAAGTAGTGTGTTGAAGTCTCCTACTAATATTTTGAAGCTGTCTTTTCTCTTTTCAATGCTGTCCTTCCTTATCCTCTGTAGTGGATTTTACTTTAAAGTCTATTTGTCAGTGATTAATACTGCCACTCCTGATCTTTTTTGATTGTTGTTTGGTTGATATATTTTTTTCCATCTTTTGAGTTTTACATTGTTTGTGTCTTTAAGTCTAAGGTGTGTCTCTTGTAGGCAGCATATAGATGGATCATTTTTTTTTAATCCATTCTGCCACTCTCTCTTTATTGGTGCATTTAGTCCATTTACGTTCAGCTTAATTATCGATAGGTATGGTTTAGTGCTGTCATTATGATGTCTTTTTGTGTGTGTTTTTGACAGTTTCTTTGTTCCACTTAATTTTCTTTGCTGAGTCTTTTTCCCTATGCATTTTCTTTTATTTTTTTTTTCATTTTTGTTGATTTGGTATTTGCTGAGTCTTTATGTTTTTCTTGTTTTTTATTTTGGTGTATACGATTCTTAGTTTTCTTTGTGGTTACCTTAATATTTACTCCTATTTTTCTAAGTTTAAACCAATCTTTTATTTCTTTATATCACCTTGACTTCCTCTCCATATGAAAGGTCTATGACTACATTTTTAGTCCCTCTTTTTTGTTTTAATGTTGTCATCTTTTACATATTGATGTCTCTGTTTCCCTATTTTAAGCATTTTAGCTTTGATTTATTTTTGTGAGTTCCCTATCTGGGTTGACATCTGGTTGTTTTGTCTTGTGTTCTAGTCTTAGTTTGTTATCTGATGTTATTGATTCTCTAACTGGAGGACTCCCTTTAGTATTTCTTGTAACTTTGGTTTGGTTTTTACAAATTTCCTATACTTCTGTTTATCTGGAAATGCCCTAATTTCGCCATCATATTTGAGAGACAGTTTTGCCGTATATATAATTCTTGGCTGGCAATTTTTTTTCCTTCAAGGCTTTATATATGTCATGCCATTGCCTTCTTGCCACATGGTTTCTGCTGAGTAGTCCAAGCTTATTCTTATTGACTCTCCTTTGTAGATGACTTTTTGTTTATCCCTAGCTGCTTATAAAATTCTGTCTTTATCTTTGGTTTTGGCAAGTTTGATTATAATATGTCTTGGTGACTTTCTTTTGGGTCTACCTTGTGTGGGGTTTGATGAGCTTCTTGGATAGATTTCTTCTCATCTTTCATAATATCAGGGAAGTTTTCTTCCAACAAATCTTCAGCAATTCTCTGTATTTTCTGTTATTCCCCCTTCTTCTGGTACTCCAATCACTCGTAGGTTATTCCTCTTGATAGAACTCCCACATAATTATTAGGGCTTCATCATTTTTTTCAATTATTTTATCTGACTTTTCCTCAAATAATTTAGTGTCAAGTGTTTTATCTTCAATTTCACTAATTCTGACTTCCATTTCCTCAATTCTGCTCCTATGACTTTCTATTGAGTTGTCTTTTTCTGAAATTTTATTGTTAATCTTTTGGATTTCTGATTGCTGTCTCTGTATGGATTCTTGCAGCCTGTTAAATTTGCCATTATGATCTTGTATAACCTTCTTAAGTTCCTCTATTTCTTTGTCTGTGTGTTCCTTGGTTTATTCTGTGTTTTGCCTGACCTCCTTCCTGTTCTCTTGAAGAGTTCTGTATATTAATCTTTTGAATTCTAACTCCGGTAATTCCAAGAAGTTCTCTTCCTCTGGCAGGTTTCTTGAATCTTTGTTTTGGTGGCTTGCTGGAGCCATCATTTTCTGCCTCTTTATGTGATTTGATATTGACCGTTTTCTCTGAGGCTCCAATAAGTTATTATATTTATTTATTTTATGTTTGCTTACTGTGTCCTAGCTTCTTGTTTTCTTTTGTTTTGATATGCCCAAATAGGCTGCTCGTGTGAGCTAGTTTGATTACTGGCATCTTTGAAGCTCTCATGTCCTGTCTCCAGGTGGCTAGAGGTGTTGCTAGGTATATGAGCCCAGGAGTCCATTTACTTTTCTTGCGTGGATTCAGCTCAGGTATCCAAGTCATTGGTCACTGAGTGTGTGGTGCAGGCTCTCACCTATAGTCCTAGATGGGTAGGAGTGAGTGGAGTTGGCACAGGTGTCTGGCTGCAATAGGGGGTCATGCACTGATCAAGGCAGGGGGCTGACTTCTACCCATGAGTGTCTGGGTGGAAGGTGTTTCCCTGTTCACTAGAGCATGTAGGTAGGTGGGTTTTGCAGCCAGACTATTGGCACCCAATGCTGTTGGCTGTAAGGACTGGGAGTCACCACTTATTCTTGGACACCTATCGAGGGTGGCTGGGTGGAGTGGGTGGAGCCACCAGTCCTCAGGTCCCTGATGTGGGTAGGTGAGAACTCTGCTTAATGCGCAGGGTGGTGTCAAATGTCACTAATCTGCCACTCCCCCTTATTGCTGATACAGATGAAAATAGGCTTCAGGAATATACCACGTTGTACTGTGCTGTCAAGGGCTTGTGCTGTTGAAAGGGGTCCACACAGGTCTATGCAGGGGTAAAAGGCATTCAAAGTCCATGGGCCCCTTAGGCCTGTGCCTAGGCAAAGATGCTGTGCCTGCCTTGAGTTCCTGGCTTACAGGAGATGGCAGGTTATTTTTCCCTGTTTGTTGATTTGTTCACTCTCCAAAGCAGGAGAATGGCTCAGGGTATGCAACAGGTCCTACTTCTGGCCCAGGGGGCCCAGCAATCCCTCAACCTGGACCAGCACCTGGAGCACAGCAGGAAGGGGGCAGATAAATGTGAGACAGGTACTTCCCAAAAGAGTTTTTTTTTTTTTTGATCCACGAGGTAGATTTGCAGATTGAGCACCATTTCTTGCTGATTCTGGAAGCTTCATCAGACTCTCTGCAGCTCGGTCTCTCCTGATGCGGAAAATGAGTGCCACTGCTTGTCTCACCTCTGCAGGGTGCGAGGGCTGGCCAGATAAGGTCTGCCAACTCCTCGCTGCTTCTCAACCATCTCTCCCTCCCAATGGCACTCAGTCTGGTTCCTTGACTTTGTCTTTGATGTTCAGGGCTCTTATATTGTCATATATAATTGATTCTTTTTTTTTTTTTGGTATTTGTTGTAAGAAGGACCACAGGAAGCATCAGCGTACTCCACTATGTTGGCCCCACCTCCAGAATATCTTTCTTTTAAATTACATTTTAAATACCCACAACAACCAAAACAAAAAAAATACAAAAACAACCCCAGTTATTAGTTTAGAACTTCATCTATGTGGAAACTAGGAATTATCCTGGCTATACTTTTCAGAGCATGTTGAAAGTGGCAGGGAAGATTGTGCATTAACAACCACATTTCTTGGTTTCACCCTTACTTCATACCTTTCTCTGGACCACAAAATTCTGTAGAGTGGCCGTATTTTTGTTTCCTTCAATAAAAAGCTGTTGATTTGATATGATATAAAGGATAGAAGCAACAAACTAGTTTGGGATAAATTTGGGAGAGGGAGTGTGAGAGAGAGCTGTACTTTCCTGGGATGATGGTAATAAACAATATGGTCCCTCTTTTTGACAGAGTTCAGAGGAGATTAGAGCAGGGCTTGATCGGGGGCAATGATGCTGTGTGAGTGCCAGGAAATGTGCCCCAAGTTGATGAATTACCATAGTTTTATATAGCATCATGGGTTTATCAGAATTTGATCATTTACCACTCCAAGACTGAAACAAACCAAACTAGTACAATAAACAGCCCTTTTGAAAGCAAGGATGTTCTTGGCAATATAAACAGGTGTAAAAATGGCAAGGTGTTTCAGTAGCTCCACTCCATATAGCAGCCAAAAAGATTCAGTGCTTACTCAAGATTTCCTCTGTTCCTTTGTGATGTTCTGGTCAGATCTGGGGACTGGTTAATAACATGAATGATTACACTCTAACATTTTCATGGAGCCTTGTCAGCAGTGCAATAAAGACTCTTAGGCTGCAGAAAGTGAGGTAACAGCTCAAAATGTTTTGTTTCATGTTCAGCATTCCTTCAAAAAAAGAGAGAGAGAGAGAGAGAGGAGAGAGAATAAATTAAAAATAAAGCCCAGGCAATAGAAATAATATGAGAAATATCGGGAAGAGGGAAGATTTAAACACTCTAGACTTTTTCCATTTTGAAAGGAGGGGAAGAAATGTGGGAAGGATGAACAAAAATGATTAATGATAAAGTGATGGTAGAGTGGTGCTTTTATTTATGCTTTCCTATGATGTGGGAATAAGAGAATATTTTGTGAAATTAAACAGCAACCATCATGAAAAATTAAAAAAAATTTCAAGGCCAACCCTTTTCCACGTGTCACATGAAATAAATGAAGACATTTATGTTACCAGCCATGTCAACACTTTTTTTTTCCTTTTGGTAAGTCTTCCTTAGGTAGATTAAATGCCATTAGCAGGGCTAAACTTACCAGGGTCATTAATCTTCATGCCTCAGGGTGGTCCTTCATCCCTGAAGTGATCAAACTGGGAAATTTCCCCAGTGGACTCAGTCCTTTATAGGAACCTTTCATCTCCCTTAAGAACTTGTAACAATGGACCCCCTACTATATATTTCTCAAAGCACAGTCCACAGCTTGTGCTTATTATAGTTATTTACTTGTTTATTGTCCATGTACACTAGGCTGTAAGCTCTCTGAAGTTATGAATCACATCGCTGAGGTTCACTGCTGGTTCCTCAGCACGTAGTAGGCACTCAGTAAGTATTCATTGAAAGATTGTATGAATGATTGAGTGACCATCACACATACTGGCACAAGACCGCCATCGCATTATATTGTGGTAAAACACGGCTATGTTTCTTTATCACCTTTTAGGTGCATCTGCTCTAAATATTCTGAAATCTTTTAGTAAGATGAGCAAAAAAGTACTTAACACCTGCACAAGTGCATCTTGGAATTAATAAAGTATGGTGAGGGAGATGTCATCACACCTCTTACAATCGTATTTTCACCTGTCTTGTGGGTTGGCAACTGGAGGCTGCTAGGCAGTACTTACCAATGAAGAAAACTTATCAGCCCCAAGCTTGCTTTGGAAAATCTGCTTTGCACCTGTAAAAAATATTTTAAAAGGAGACACACGTCTGAATTGGTTCATTTAGCTGTAAGTCTCTTTCACTGGGCCAGGTTTAACAAAAGGGTAACGGGGAGATATTTTTTGTTCTTTGAATTTAAATGATGAAACAACCATTTCTATTGTCTGCTTTCAAGTCTTAACAAACATGGTAGCTACAGCCATAATTACTAGATTTCGTTTTTGTTCTGTTGAACTATTTTTATTGAAGAATGCCAAGCACAGACAATATTACATACAAACATTGAATTTAAATAAAATAACTCCAGAATTCAGTAGACAAAAGAAAAACATTAACAATGAAAAAATAAAGCAACTGATGCTACCCCTGGCATTTCATTTTGCCAGTCACATTATCATTCTAAAGTCATGCCAAAGTTATTGTTTTGCGTGTGTTAATATGAGAGCTACTTGATTTTCCAATGAAAGATTTTAATGATCCACTTTCATTCTGTTTCATTACAAGGAAAATTAAGAGCATTTTTTTGTGAGTGCTCGCTCTCTTGTAATTTTCTCTTCCTGCTTTTTTTTTTTTTTGCCAAATGCCAAATGTGTGTGCCTATTATTCTGACATCAACCAGAATGAGACTGGACCACATATACGAACAGTTACCCCAGTTTCTCCCTTTCCCTTAGTAGAGCCTCAAGTTTGTCCTTGAAGCTACTGATGGCATGTATAAACCTTGCTCTCTGCACTATCTCTTCCCCTTGTCTTGAATCTTCAAGGTAGAATATTTCAGTAGAATTCGCTGGCTGTATGGTGTCTGATAACTACCATTTGTCTTCTGCTTACTATGTGCCAAGTAGTGCATGAGTACTTTGCATATAATATCACATTTAAAGCTCACAGTGACCCTGTGAAGTAGATACTATTATTATCTCCATTTTATAGATGAGAAAAATGAGGTCTAGGGAGGTAAAGTGGCTTGCTCAAGGTTACAGTCAATAAATCATTGAGACAGGATTAAAATTCAAATTTGTTGCCACAGCTTGTGCCTCTAATCATGATATACTACAAGCATGGCTTATATATATGTTGAGAAGTCAGTGCCTAGAAGTATGTCTTAGGAACAGCTCCGTAAGTGAAGCCTACAAATATAGATTTTAAATAGGAGGATCCTTCATCTTAAACTCTAGATGTCTTCCCAGATAAGGGTTATTTAGTTGTACAAATATATAGACTCAACTTTCGATTTGATATTCCTTAAGTAATTCAACCAAGAAACTCCCTCCAGAGCTTTATAATAGTGTATTCACCAACCACTGAGGGAAGAATCAGGTACAATATAACTCTTACTGATTAAGTACTCTATACAAACTGAGACTTGGTACAGAATATAGAGTGCTAGCATTTACATTTGGATATCTAAAACAGGTCCTTAAGTGCACAAATGTCCATTTCAGAGCCCCGTGAGAGACTGTCATTGGACCTGCATACCTGAAATTGGAAAAGATTATGGATAACATGTTCATAGGTTCATTTTTAAGAAAAATTGTATGGTGCCAGGTAGCAAGAAGTACAAAAGGCAGTAAGGGAGCGAACTTTAGAAAATACATAAAACAACACAAGAAACATTTATCAAATTTTATAAAAACAGAATGATAAAATAAGGGCATTAAGGCACCAAGAAGGGTCAATACGAAGATTCAGGTTCAGCAACAGAAAGCAGAAAGTCAAGAGTTTTTGGCAGAACGTAGGGAGTAGCAATGAGGTGAAGAAATGGAAAAGGGAAAAGTAATCTCTAGGAGGAGAAAAGAGGACAAGGTAGGACTGAAGCATTAGATTAGTTTTCCTCAATTTAAGGGGGAAAGGTGCTCTAAGTTTCATGAAGATATATTAGGATACCTGCTGTACTGTTTTGATGCCTCTGTAGGTGAATAGGAGAGCCCCGGTGGTGCAGTGGTTAAGAGCTCAGCTGCCAACCAAAAAGTCGGCAGTTCAAATCCACCAGCCACTCACTGGAAACCCCATGGGGCGGTTCTACTCTGTCCGACGGGGTCACTATGAGTCAGAAACGACTTGACAACGTGTTTTTCATAGGTAGGTAGAGAGGCTTTATACTAACGTAAGAATGTGGGGGAAAAGGAATGTGGGATCTAGAAGCAGAGTGTCTCAGATAAAATCCTAATTCTTCCATTTACTAGCTGTGTGACCTTGAGCAAGTTACTTTACATTTCTGTACCTCCTTTTCCTAATCTATAAAATGGAGCATAAATAGTATCCACCTCATAAGGTTGTTGTAGGACTTAAAAGAAATGATAACACAATGTCTAGCAAACAGGAAGAGCTTAATAAGGCCACCTATTTTGGGAGCCCCTGGGAGGCACAAATAGTTAAGCACCTGACTACTAACCAAAAGGTTGGGGGACAGTTCAAACCCATCCAGAGGCACCTTGAAAGAAAGTCCTGGCAATCAGCTTCCGAAAGGTCACAGACTGGAAAACCCTATGAAGTGTAGATCTACTCTGCACACATGGGGTTGCCATGAGCCGGAATTGACTTGATGGCAACTGGAAATAAAGAAGAAGAATTTCTCTCTTATGTGTTACCATGATGCTGTCCACGTGTCTGTATCACTGTTAGCGATAGCAGTGTATTTTGATGTGAATTCTTTGAGGGCTGGGTCTGGATGAATCGCCTATTACTGGAAAATACACTTTTCATAAACTTTTCTTTGAGCTTTGGTGGATGGGTTTTATTTGCCCAGAGGGTGAGGGCATAGTTGACAGTGTTTGGAAAAGGGTTTGACTATTAACATAAAGGCTTTCAGGTCGGAAAGCCCTGGGGTTCTTTTATGATTGTTTACTTTTTTTATATCTCAAAAAAAAAAAAAAACCCTACACTCTTTCCTTTTTCCCCACCCCAGTTTAGAGTGTATTTCCTTTACACATCTGCAGGCATTGGGAGGGGTTTTGGGGAGTGGACAAACAGGGAGAGGGAAAGGCAGGCCAAGCTGAGCCTAAAATGCTGGCAGGGAGTCAGAATGGCATTGATGACTTCAGCACTAGAGTAAAGCTCCAGTTTCTCTCACTGTTTGATGGCGTTTTGTATGGTTGAGAAATAAAACCCAATCTGTCATGTAACTAAGTGAATTTCTTTTAACTGCTTAATTCCACAGTCTGTGCAAACCAAATTCCTTTTAGTAAGTTAAATGTTCATTCCAGATGTTAGTCCTGAAAACAAATAATTTTCACTGGCATGAAGTCTCAGTGCAGGAAATGGAAATAAAATATTGGTCTGCTATAGTGCTAATGAGTCAGCCTTGGGACCTCAGTGTAGCTGATAAATGTATCTACATTGCTACCTATCAAAAGGCATATGTTGTTTGGATCAGTTCCATGAGAGACTGAGAGCTCAGGGTTAATTGTCCCATTTTATGGGTGGAGATGCTGAGATTTAAAGATCATATGTCCAAAGCTGACCTAGCCAGACGAATTCATAATGCTTTACTTGAATACAAAGATAACATTAGGTTAGTTTGGAGGTTCCTATGACCCGGGGTTAATGGGTGGTGCAGGTATATAGTCAGACCTCTCTGCTGAGACTGGTTTCCAAGATTCAAACATCCCTGTTTGTATCCAAGCTCACTAAAAACTGAATTAAACTATGGATTCCCAAGTTTTTATTGACTGGCTACCAAATAGCTGTCAGCAATAAACTGGCAGGGTTAGATTTGAGCAAAGGAAAAAATATTTTATGCAACGATATTGTGCTTTCTTAAAAAGCCTGCTCAGTGACAACTTGACATCAGGGAATCATTCTTATCTTAATGTCTTTGCATTGTTTAGCATGGGATCCCAATGAAGGGTTTAAAAAAAATACATTCATGCTTTGTTTCTTTTCAATAAAAAGTTGATATTGAAATGTCTTCCAAACCTAGCATCCTTTAGTTTTCTAAAATATTTGGAAAGCTTGTGAAACAATTTGTGTAGGTGGTTATAAAAGCATCAGCATTAACAACAGAAACCCTCATTCGTGTTGATAAAAGCCCCACTCCTATACCAGTTTTTGGAAGATAAGATTGCTATGTGCCCATGAGTTAAAAGTAGGGAACAATACTCAACCCATGTGGATGTAACTAGAGGCCTGAGGCACTAGGTGTATTGATGGGCTGTCTGTTCCTTTTGAAATGCTGGGTCATCCAAGAATCACCTGGTTTCACAATTGCATTAATCCCAGAAGCCAAATGGCTTTCTACAGCAGCCTGAGTATGTGCTACATCCTGGAGAAATGATTATTATCTTGGTAAGCTTAGTATACCTAGATAGTTGTGCTTTATGCAGTGCCCACAAAGTTTTTGGGAACATACATGGATGATGGCTCCCGTTACCATCGAGTCAATTCCGACTCATAGCGATCCTATAGGACAGAGTAGTACTGCCCCATAGGGTTTCCAAGGCTGTAAATCTTTATAGAAGCAGACTGCCACATCTTTCTCCAACAGAGTGTCTGGGTTTGAACCACCAACCTTTCAGTTAGCAGCCAAGTGCTTAACCACTGTGCCACCAGGGCTCCTTAGATGATGGCTAGTCATGGGCAAAATGGTGATAATCCAATCTAATGTAGGTTTCCCCTGTTACTCTCTGTCAAAGAAATCTGTTTTCTTATAGCACTTAAAATTATCTGGTACTATATTATACATTTGTTTATCTATTAATCATCTGCCTCACCCACTAGTCTTCAAGCTACATGAGGGCAGGGACCTTGTATGTCTTGTTCTCCTTTTTTTTTTTTTTTTTTTACCAACTAGCGGAGTTGCCTAGCACATAGCAGCAACCAGTAAACCAGTTGGAGCTGAATTGATTCCAGCACATGGTGACCTGATGTGTGCCAGTGTAGAACTGTGTCCATAGGGTTTTTAATGGCTGATTTTTCAGAAGTATATTGCCAGGCCTTTCTTTCAAGGTGCCTGTGGGTGGACTTGAATCTCCAACCTTTCTGTTAGCAGTCAAGCTCTTTAACCATGGGACACTCAGGGACAAGCACATAAACCCACTGCCGTTGAGTTGATTCTGACTTATAGTGACCCTGTAGGACAGAGTAGAACTGCCCCGTTGAGTTTCCAAGGCTGTAAATCTTTATGGAAGTAGACTACCACATCTTTCTCCCGTGGAGTGGCTGATGGGTTCAAACCACTGAACTTTTTGGTTGGCAGCCGAGAGCTTTAACCACTGTGCCACTAGGGCTCCTTGGACAAGCACAAGGTAAACACTAAATAAAGATCTGTAGAATGAATAATGAATGAACTGCTTTATAGCAAATGTTCCCTAAGGAGCTGCCTCTCCAAACACTTCTTTTTGGACCATATCTTACGCTCAAATCAATATTTGCCCCCAAACGAGCTTGTCTACAATTTAGTCTCTGATCATTTTAGCCCCTGTTAGACTGGGGTGACTCTCATATGATTAATGTGCCTGTTTGTTGAATATACAAACCAGAATATTTATGGTCTGGAACTCTTCTTTTGAAAAGCTCCTTCAGCAAGTCACACAGCGAAGGGAATCTCATTTTCTTTATTTTCAACCTTAGTTATATTCACCATATTTTTGACCTTAGCTATATTCTGCAGCTTAATCACACCTGTGATTCACCAGGTATGGCTTCGAGTACTTGTGGCCAACCTCACAGGACAAAGATTTTCTATGGATGAAGTTACTTAGCCATTTGTTTAGTGATCATTTATTAAGTACCTATCAGTATTATTTTCTGGAATTTTTTTAAGTGTGTTTTTTTTATGCTATTACCACAATGATCTGCCTAAAACAGAAATCAGAAATCATTGCCACTTCTTTCCAAAAACCATCATTTTCGCTCCCTACTATCTACAACCACCACTCGTCTATAAGTTTGTCGTACTGTAGTGGCTTGCATGTTGCTGTGATGCTGGAAGCTATGCCACCAGTATTTCAAATACCAGCAGGGTCACCCATGGTGGACAGGTTTCAGTGGAGCTTCCAGACAAAAACAAACTAGGAAGAAGGACTTGGCCATCTACTTCTATACATATATATTCAGTGAAAACCTTATGAATAGCAACAGAATATTGTCTGATATAGTGCCAGAAGATGAACCCCTCAGGTTGGAAGGCACTTAAAACATAAAATGAGAAGGAACAGCTGCAAACATCCATTAATAATCAGAACATGGAAAGTATGAAGTATGGACCTAGGAAAACTCGAAGTTGTCAAAAATGAAATGGAATGCATAAAAATTGAAATCCTAGGCTTTAGTGAGCTGAAATGGACTGGTATTGGACATTTTGAGTCTAACAATCATATGGTCTACTATGCCAGGAATGACAACTTGAAGAGGAATGGCATTGCATTCATCATCAAAAAGAACATTTTAAGATCTATCCTGAAGTGACGCTGACAGTGATAGGATAATATCCATACACCTACAAGTTAAGACCAGTTATACGACTATTATTCAAATTTACGCACCAACCGCTAAGGCCAAAGATGAAGAAATTACAGATTTTTACCAAGTTCTGCAGTCTGAAATTGATCAAACATGCAATCAACATGCATTGATAATTACTGGTGATTGGAATGCAAACATTAGAAACAAAGAAAAAGGATCCACAGTTGGAAAATATGGCCTTGGTGATAGAAATGATACCAGAGATTGCATGATAGAATTTTGCAAGACCAACGACATCTTCATTGCAAGTACCTTTTTTCAACAATATAAAAGGCAACCATAAATGTGGACCTCGCCAGATGAAATATATAAGAATCAAATCGACTACATCTGTGGAAAGAGACGATGGAGAAGCGCAATATCACCAGTCAGAACAAGGCCAGGGGCTGACTGCTGAACAGTCACTTGCTTATATGCAGGTTCAAGTTGAAGCTGAAGAAAATTAAAACAAGTCCCCAAGAGCCAAAATAAGACCTTGAGTATATCCCACCTGAATTTAGAGACCATCTCAAGAATAGATTTGACGCATTGAAACCTAATGACCAAAGACCAGATGAGTTGTGGGGTGACATCAGGACATCATACGTAAGAAACCAAAAGGTTATTAAAAAAACAGGAAAGAAAGAAAAGACCAAAATGGACGTCAGAAGAGACTCTGAAACTTACTCTTGAACGTCAAGTAGCTAAAGTGAATGGAAGAAATGATCACATAAAAGAACTGAACAGAAGATTTCAAAGGGCAGCTCAAGAAGACAAAGTAAAGTATTACAGTGAAATGGGCAAAGATCTAGAGTTAGAAAACCAAAAGGGAAGAACATATTTGACATTTCTCAAGCTGAAAGAACCAAGCCTTGTGTTGCAATATTGAAGGATTCTATGGGCAAAATATTGAATGATACAGGAAGCATCAAAAGAAAATGGAAGGAATACACACAGTCGCTGTACAAAAAAAATTGGTCAATGTTCAACCATTTCAGGAGGTAGCAATCATACCGAAGCTAGTGAAGGAGGAAGTTGAAGCTGCACTGAAGGCATAAGTGAAAAACAAGCTCCAAGAACTGATGGAATATCAACTGAGATGTTTCAACAAATGGATATAGCGCTACAGGTGCTCACTTATCAATGCCAAGGAATTTGGAAGACAGCTACCTGGCCAACCGACTGGAAGAGATCCATATTTGTGCCCATTCCAAAGAAAGGTGATCCAGTAGAATGTGGGAGTTATCAAACAATATCACTAATATCACACACAAGTAGAATTTTGCTGAGGATCATTCAAAAACAGTTGCAGGAGTACATCGACAGGGAACTGCTAAAAATTAAAGCTGGATTCAGAAGAGGACAAGGAAGGAGGAATATAATTGCTGATGTCAGATGGATCTTGGCTGAAAGCAGAGAATACCTGGAAGATGTTTACCTACGTTTTATTGACCTTGCAAAAGCATTTGACTGTGTGGATCATAACAAGTTATGGATAACATTGAGAAGAATGGGAATTCCAGATCACTTAATCGTGCTTGTGAGGAACCTGCACATAGACCAAGAGGCAATCATTCAAACAGAACAAGGGAATACTGAGTGGTTTAAAATCAGGAAATGTGTGCTTCAGGGTTGTATCCTTTCACTGTAACTATTCCATCTGTATGGTGAGCAAATAATCTGAGAAGCTGGACTATATGAAGAAGAATGGGGCATCAGGATTGGAGGAAGACTCATTAACAACCTGCGTTATGCAGATGACAGACACAACCTTGCTTGCTGAAAGCGGTGAGGACTTGAAGCACTTATTGATGAAGATCAAAAACTACAGCCTTTAGTATGGATTACACCTCAGCGTAAAGTAAACAAAAATCCTCACAACTGGACCAATAAGCAACATCTTGATAAACGACGGAAAGACGGAAGTTGTCAAAGATTTCATTTTACTTGGATCCACAATCAACACCCATGGAAGCAGCAGTGAAGAAATCAAACGATGCATTGTGTTGTGCAAATCTGCTGCAAAAGACCTCCTTAAAGTGTTAAAAAGCAAAGATGTCACACTGAGGACTAAGGTGCACCTGACCCAAGCCCTGGTATTTTCAATTGCCTAATATGCATGCAGATGCTGGACAATAAATAAGAAAGACCAAAGAAAAATTGATGCCTTTGAATTATGGTGTTGGCAACGATTATTGCATATACCATGGACTGCCAGAAGGACGAACAAATTTGTCTTGGAAGAAGTACAGGCAGAATGCTCCTTAGATGCAAGGTTGGTGAGACTTTGTCTCAAGTACTTTTGATGTGTTATCAGGAGGGACCAGTCCCTGGAGAAGGACATCATTCTTGGTAAAGTAGACGGTCAGTGAAAAGGAGGAAGACCTTCAATGAGATGGATTGACACAGTGGCTGCAACAATGGGCTCAAACATAGCAATGATTGTGAGGATGGAACATAACCAGGCAGTGTTTCGTTCTGTTGTACATAGGGTCGCTGTGAGTGAGAATCAACTCAATGACACCTAACAACAACTATCTTTGAAATAAAGCTTAAAGTTCTTAGCATGGCACATGAACAGGAAAATTTCTATTTGCCCCTGCAGATTTACTCTCAGTCTTTCTCTACATCTCTGTTCCTGGGAAAGCTGACCCCATGTGGACTGCAGGAATCGACTCTCTTGCCCTCTGGCTTTCAGCTGATTTTGGCCAAAAGAAGCCCTCAGCAGGTTATTGCAGAGGGTGATGAGAGTGCAGTTGGGTTATTTATTCCTCATACTCCTTCTCTGTCAGGTTGCTGTGGTTTGGTTGCATCTCATTACTGAATGCTGCAACTCATGTTAGACCTTCTCTGTACATTGTTCCTACAAAGCTTAAGGGTAATAATCACCTACTGTTCCTCTCCCCAGAGACCTGTACCTCTTGTTGCCTTTCTTACCCCCTGCACAACATCTTTGTATGTAGTTCCTTTATTGAACTGTCCCCTAATTGCTCAGTTTGAGTGTGCCATCTGTTAGCTGCCTAGACTCTGACTGATACAGCATATAATGTCCTTTTTAATCCATTCCTTGCCTATCAATCTTCTCTAGCCACCACTCCTCTTGCATTTTATATTCCAGCAATGCCAAACTAACTGCAGTTCCTGGAAGGTTGTCACATGCCCCTGTGGGTCTGCATACTCTTCTCCTTCTGCCTGGAATGCTTTTCCTTCTGCTAGTCCACCTAGAATTCTCCAACTCAGCATGAAAGACTTAACTAGAAGATTTACTTTCCTTGTGCCCCTGCAAATCAGGCAGATTTGATCACTGTGGCACCCCTTGTAAAGATATATCTATTATTATGATTATCTGTCGTCATGTCTATCTCCACTGCTAGATAGTGAACTGCTTGGGAGTGGAATTGTGCAGTATTTGTCTCTGCAAACCCAGAGCTTAACATAGTGGGTAACATTGTGTCTGCTCAATCAATGAGTATTGAGTATTGAATGAGTACTATACCCTATATTGGCTCCTCCCGACAGGCCAAAATAATAGAAGAGAAGGAAATTCAGAAAACAATGGAAGTGGGAAATTAAAGCATTTGATGGAGTTGCTTTTCCATATTATATTTGTTCGATGTACATGCACTGCCGTTTCCTTTGGATAGCAAACCAAACCAAACCCATTGCTGTCAAGTCGATTCTGACTCATAGCGACCGTATAGGACAGAGTAGAACTGCCCCATAGGGTTTCCAAGGAGCAGCTGGTGGATTTGAACTGCCGACCTTTCGGTTAGCAGCTGATCTCTTAACCACTGTGCCATTTGGATAGACAGGACCTGTGTTCTTTTCATGCTATGTATCCCTCTGTGACAATTGCAATCCTATCACTGGGGCTTTGCTGATTCGATCATCAAATAAACAAACAAAATAATGAAATCGAATTTTTACTTCTTTTAAAATACTTCTTATTACATTGCTCGTGGAACATAAATGAAAATCCTGCCAGTTATTAAGGGTATCTATTTAACTCAGGAACTGGAGAAATAAACTCAAGATAGCATTAAGATTTCACTAAATGGACCATGATGCAGACTCAGGTCAATACTCCACTTATCATTTGAAACCTACAAGAGCCCACTCTGACTGATGGGTCCCCAGGGATGACGTTAACTAAAACTTAGTGTCCAGAAATCCCTAAAAGTTTTGTGTATTTAACATTTCCAGTGCACAATCATCCATTAAATGGCAGAGCTTCCTTTAAAGAAGGCTTAAAGACTAATTAAAGTATTTGTATTATTATTTGATGATAAATTCTGTATTCATCAAAACTGTCATTCAAAAACAAGAATAGAGAGAACCTATACTTTCTTGGTTCTGGGTACACCATTGTGACCATTGTGACCCTGTCAGTGGGACTTTCCTGCTTGGACCATAAAAAAATGTTTCCAAAACAATAAAATCTCTTTTAGTGAACTTCTATAGCTTAGAAAAAGAATAGACATCTCAAAGAGTATCTTTAATACAAATACATCCAAAGTGGGTATGTACTTTCTTGCTGTCTTTTGTCTTAGAACAGGGGTTGGGGAGGAGGAGCTGAGGCCAAGGGGAGACCCTAATTCAGTGGTTCTCTAAATTTGCTGTACCTGAAGATTTTTTTTTAAATGTAGACTCCCAATTCTTACTTCCTCTTTTCCTCCAACTGAGATTCTGAACATTAACTCTGGGGTGAGGATTGAGAATCTGCTTATTTAACATGCACTTCGGATGATTCTAATAAGAGTGGTGCTAGGGCCATATTGTCAGAAACACTGGCTTAGGTAAAGAGCAGGTGAAGATGGATAGGAAAGCTCAGAGCAGCCTTTTGGCTAGCTAGGCTTTGCTGGTTTTCCCTGGATCCCAGACACATCCAGTTCTGTAGCTGAATTTTTTGTCATCTTATGTCTTCCTACGTTTCACATTAGGCTTGTCCCTGTTATCCCTCACCTGTCCTTTGTCCTTCTCACTCAGGGCCTAGATTTTCTGGTTCCCAAAATGATGACTAACCAATCTAATCAAGTAATCCATGCCGTTGGGAGATTCATGGAGGAAAGTAATTATCGAAGTTTCTCCAGGACTCACTAGTTTGTGGATATAAATGTGGGGGTGGGGGAGGGAGTTGTCACAAACCATAAAACTCAAATTCCATTGGCTTATACTTCACTCAATTAATGATGGACTTCTAACCATCCCTTCTCCACTCTCCCTTACTCTGCTCTCGTCTATATCCCAAATATGAACCACTTTGTTTGAAAACAAAGTAATATGGAAAGTCCTGCAGTCTTCATTGAGCTAAGACCATTCTCTCTTGGAAAAAAGAGATTTATTTTTTTCCTCATTGTGAGGTCTACATTGTCACTATAACACCAAAGCATCACTGCTTGGGTATACCTGTCTCAAAGAGCCCTTCATGCAAAAAGCTCCTCAGTTTCTGCCTGCAGCCCCCTCCTACTCCCTTCTACCATACAGATCTTGGTATTTTCCATACTGTTTGTCATGGGAACCTATATGCTATACATCTCACCCACCCTATCCTTTTCTCTGCTCCCAGGTGCCTCTTTCTCCAATTCAAAAGAACCCAAAGAAAATGAATAACTGTGGTGACACATCTTGTACATTTACTCATTCATCAATCATACTTTGGCATGTCTGAAGATCAGCACCATTGAGATGACTTCCTAAAATCATACCCTCACCCAAGTAATCTTTGTGCTTTTTAAGCGTAGTGCCTGCAGAAAGTGAAAGAACCTAGGTTTATCTTCTAAAATAAGCACTTTACTCAATTATGGGGATTTCAAGGCAAGTTTGGCAAGAGGAGATGTGGCAGGTGACTAGGGAGATTCTTGTGGGCAGGTACAGTCTAATCACACCATATGTTGTTGTTGTTTTCAGGTGCTGTCAAGTCAGTTCCAACTCATAGTTACCCTATGTACAACAGAACAAAACACTGCCCAGTCCTGTACCATCCTCATAATCGTTTTTATGCTTGAGCTGATTGTTGCAGCCACCTGTCAATCCATCTCGTTGAGGTCTTTCTCCTTTTTGCTGACCCTCTACTTTACCAAGAATGATGTCCTTCTCCAGGGACAGGTCCCTCCTGATAAAATGTCAAAAGAATGTTAGATAAAGTCTGGGCATCCTTGCTTCTAAGGAGTGTTCTGGCTGTACTTCCAAGACAGATTAGTTTGTTCTTCTGGTACTCCATGGTATATTCAATATTCTTTGCCAACACCATAAATTCAAAGGCATCTATTCTTCTTTGGTCTTCCTTATTCATTGTCCAGCTTTTACATGCATATGAGGCGATTGAAAACACCATGGCTTAGGTCAGGCGCATCTTAGTCTTTAAGTGACATCTTTGGTTTTTAACACTTTCAAGAGGTCTTTTGCAGCAGTTTTCTCAATGCAATGTATCCTTTGATTTCGTTTTCTTTTTTTTTATTGTTGTACTTTAAGTGAAAGTTTACAATTTAAGTTAGTCTCTCATAGAACAATTTATATATACTTTGTTATGTGACCCTAATCGCTCTCCCTATACTGTGACAGCACATTCCTCCTTTCCACCCCTGATCTCCCATGTCCATTCAAAAAGCTCCTGACCCTCTCTGCCTTCTCATCTCACCTCTGGACAGGAGCTGCCCATGTAGTCTCATGTATCTACTTGAGCTAAAAAGCACAATCTTTACTAGTATCATTTTATGTCCCATTGTCCAGTCTAATCTTTGTCTGAAGAGTTGGCCTCGGGAATGGTTTTTGTTCTGGGTTGACAAAGAGTCCGGGGGCCATGCTTTCTGGGGTTCCTCTAGTCTCGATCAGACCATTAAGTTTTGTCTTTTTACTAGAATTTGAGTTCTGCACCACACCTTTCTCCTGCTCCATCAGGGACTCTCTGTTGTATTCCCTGTCAGGGCAGTCATTGGTGGTAGCTGGGTACCATCTAGTTCTTCTGGTCTCAGGCTGATACAGTCTCTGGTTTATGTGGCCCATTCTGTCTCTTGGGCTAATACTTTCCTTGTGACTTCGATGGTCTTCGTTCTCCTTTACTCCAGATGGGTTGGGACCAATTGATGCATCTTAGATGGCCGCTCACTAGCTTTTAAGACCCCAGACGCCACTCACCAGAGTAGGATGCAGAACATTTTCATAAAAAACTTTGTTATGCCGATTTACCTAGATGTTCCCTGAAAGCATGGTCCCCAGGCCCCTACCCCTGCTACTCTGTCCCTCAAAGTGTTTGATTGTATTCAGGAAACTTCGTAGCTTTGGTTTAGTCCAGTTGTGCTGACTTCCCCTGTACTGTGCACTGTCCTTCTCTTCATCTAAGATAATTCTTATCTAATATCTAGTTAGTGAGTAAACTTTCCCTCCCTCCCCACCCTCGTTACCATCAAAGAATGTTTTCTTCTGCATTTAAATCTTTTATTGTGTTCTTATAATAATGGTCTTATATAATATTTGTCCTTTTGTGATTGACTAAATTCACTCAGCATAATGCCTTCCAGATTCCTCCATCTTATGTTTCATGGATTCATCGTTGTTCTTTATTGTTGTATAGTATTCCATTGTGTGACTATACCATAATTTGTTTATCCATTCATCCATTCACGGGCACCTAGGTTGTTTTCATCTTTTTGCTATCGTAAACAATGATGCAATGAACATGGGTGTGCATATATCTATTTGTGTGACAGCTCTTATTTCTCTAAGATATATTCCAAGGAATAGGATTGCTGGATTGTATGGTACTATTTATAGCTTTTAAAGGAAGTTCCAAATCAATTTCCAAAGTGGTTGTACCATTTTACTTTCCCACTGACAGTGAATAAGTGTTCTAGTCTCTCCACAACCTCTCCAACATTTATTATTGTGTGTTTTTTGGATTAATGCTAGCCTGTTGGGGTGAGATGGTATCTCATTGTAGTTTTGATTTGCATTTCTCTAATGGTCTGTTAGCCGACTGAATGTCTTCTTTGGTGAAGTGCCTGTTCGTATCTTTTGCCCATTTTTTAATTGGGTTATTTGTCTTTTTGTTGTTGAGGTTTTGCAGTATCTTCTAGATGTTAGAGATTAGACGCTGATCAGATTTGTCGTAGCCAAAAATTTTTTCCCAGCTGTAGGTTTTCTTTTTACTCTTTTGGTGAAGTCTTTTGATGAGCATAAGTGTTTGATTATTAGGAGCTCCCAGTTATCTAGTTTCTCTTCTGGTGTTTGTGCATTGTTACTTATGGTTCGTATTCAGTTTATGCCATGCATTAGGGTTCTTTGTGTTGTCCCTATTTTTTCTTTCATGATCTTTATCGTTTTCGATTTTATATTTAGGTCTTTGATCCATTTTGAGTTAGTTTTTGTTCATGGTGTGAAGTATAGGTTTTGCTTCAGTTTTTTGCAGATGGATATCCAGTTATGCCAGCACCATTTGTTAAAGAGACTGTCTTTTCCCCAATTAATGGGCTTTGGGCCTTTGTAAATATCAGCTGCTCATAGGTGGATGAATTTATGTCTGGATTCTCAATTCTATTCTATTGGTCTCTGCATCTCTTGTTGTAACAGTGCCAGGCTATTTTGACTACCATGGCAGTATAATAGGTTCTAAAATCAGGTAGTGTGAGGCCTCCCACTTTGCTCTTCTCCAGTAATGCTTTACTTATTCGAAGCCTCTTCCCTTTCCGCATGAAGTTGGTGATTTGTTTCTCCATCTCATTAAAAAATGCTGGTGGAATGTGGATTAGGATTGCGTTGTATCTGTAGATCACTTTGGGTAGAATTGACATTTTCACAATGTTGAGTCTTCTTCTCCATGAGCAAGGTATGTTTTTCCACTTATGCAGGTCTCTTTTGGTATCTTGCAGTCGTGTCTTGCAGTTTCCATTGTATAGATCTTTTACATCTCTGGTTAGATTTATTCCTAAGTATTTTATCTTCTTGGGGGCTAACGAAAATGGTATTGATTTGGTGATTTCCTCTTGGAAGTTCTCTTTGTTGGTGTAGAGGAATCCAACCGATTTTTGTATGTTTGTCTTGTATTCTGCTACTTTGCTGAAATCTTCTATTAGTTCCAGTATATTTCTTGTGGATTCTTTGGGATTTTCTGTGTATAAGATCATATCATCTGCAAATAAAGATACTTTGACTTCTTCCCTACCAATTTGGATGCCCTTTATTTCTTTTTCTAGCCTAATTGCTCTGGCTAGGACCTCCAGCACAATGTTGAATAAGAGTGGTG
>NW_004443987.1:1987762-1995088 GCF_000243295.1 Trichechus manatus latirostris
GGATCATGTTTTTTTTATGCTTTCTGCGACTCTCTGTCTCTTTATTGGTGCATTTATTCCATTTTCATTCAGGGTAAGCATTGATAGGTATGAGTTTAGTGCTGTCATTTTGATATGTTTTATTGTGTGTTGTTGACAATTTCATTGTTCCACTTAATATTCTGTGCTGAGTCATTTTTCTTTATGTATTTTCTTTTCATCTTTTTCATTGTTGATTTTATGTTTGCTGAGTCTTTATATTTTTCATGTTTTTTATTTTGATGTGTAAGATTGTTACTTTCCTTTGTGGTTAGCTTAGTATTTCCCCGATTTTTCTAAGTTTAAACCAGTCTTTTATTTCTTTATATTGCCATGACTTCCTCTCCATATGAAAAATCTATGTCTACATTTTTTAGTCTCTCTTTTTTGTTTTAATGTTGTCATCTTTTACTTACTGACATCCCTGTTTCCCTATTTTCCGTGTTTTTGCTTTGATTTATTTTTATGAGTTCTCTATCTGGGTTGAAATCCGGTTACTCTGGCCTGTGTTCTAGTCTTAGGTTGTTATCTGATGTGATTGATTTTCTAACTGGAGGACTCCTTTTAGTATTTCTTGTAATTTTTGTTTGGTTTTTGCAAATTCCCTAAACTTCTGTTTATCTGGAAATGTCCTAATTTTGCCATCATATATGAAAGACAGTTTTGCTGGATATATAATTCTTGGCTTGCAATTTTTTTTCCTCTCAGAGCTTTATATGTGTCATCCCATTGCTTTCTTGCCTGCATGGTTTCTGCTGAGTAGTCAGAGCTTGTTCTTATTGACTCTCCTTTTAGATGACTTTTCATTTATCCCTAGCCACTCTTAAAATTCTCTCTTTATCTTTGATTTTGTCAAGTTTGATTATAATATGTCTTGGTGACTTTCTTTTGGGATCTATATTATGTGGGGTTTGAACAGGTATCTTCTCATCTTTCACAATATCAGGGAAGTTTTCTGCCAAAAAATCTTCAACAATTCTCTCTATATTTTCTGTTATCCCCCTCATTCTGGTACTCCAATCACTCGTAGGTTATTCTCTTGATAGAGTCCCACATAATTCTTCAAGTTTCTTCATTTTTTAAATCCTTTTATCTGATTTTTCCTCAAATAAGTTGGTGTCAAGTGCTTTATCTTCAATCTCACTAATTCTGACTTGCATTGACTCTATTCTGCTCCTATGACTTTCTATTGAGCTCTCTAGTTCTGAAATTGTATTGTTAATCTACTGAAATTTTGACTGCTGTCTTTCTATGGATTCTTGCAGCCTGTTAAATTTGTCGTTATGCTCTTCTGTAATCTTCTTAAGTTCTTCTGTTGCTAGGTCTGCATTTTGCCTGATCTCCTTCCTGATCTGTTGAAGAGTTCTGTATATTAATCTTTTGTATTCTGCCTCTGGTAATTCCAAGAAATTCTCTTCCTCTAGAAAATTTCTTGATTCTTTATTTTGTGAGCTTGCTGAAGCCATCATGGTCTGCCTCTTCATGTGATTTGATATTGACTGTTGTTTCCGAGCCATCAATAATTTATTATATTTATTTGCTTTATGTTTGTTTACTGTGTCCTAGCTTCTTGCTTTGTTTTGTTGTGATATGCCCAAATAAGCTGCTCATGTAAGCTAGCCTGATCACTGGTGCCCCTGACGCTCCAATGTCCTGCTGTCAGGTGGTCAGATCTGCCACTCAGTATGTGAGCCCAGGAGTTCACCCACTCTTCCTGTATGGATGCAGCTCATGTGTCCAGGTAGTTGGCCACCAAGTGTGTCATGTAGACTCTCACCTACAGTCCTAGACAGCCATGGGTGATTGGTGTAGGCACACACAACTGGGTGCCACAGGGGGACACACTCTGAGTAAGGCAGGGGGCTGACGGCCACTCCCAAGTGTCCAGGAGCAAGGCGTGTCCCTGTTCCCTAGAGCGTGTAGATGGGTGGGTTTTGCAGCCAGACTATGTGCATCCAGTGCTATTGGCTGTAAGGACTAGGGGGCACTTCTTATTCTTGTCGCAGGTGGCTAGTTGGTGTGGGTGGAGCCAGCAGTCCTCAGGCCCCTGATGTGGGTAGATGAAGACCCTGCTTAATGGGCAGAGCAGTGTCAAATGTCACGATCCTGCCACTTCACAGCTGAAACAGTTGAAGTTAGACTTCAGGTATATACCCTGTTGTACTGTGGTAATGAGGGCCTACACTGTTGAAATGGGCCCACACAAGTCTATGCAGGGGGAAAGGCACTCAAAGTCCATGGATCCCTTATGCCTGTGCCCAGGCAAAGGAGCTGTTCCTACCCTGAGTTCTTGACCTAGGGGAGACATCAGATTATTTTCTTCCCCTGTTTGTTAATTTGTTCATTCTCTAAGGCTGGGAGAATGACTCAGGGTGCGTGATGGTTCCTACTTCCGGCCCAGGGGACTCAGCAATTGCTGAAGCTTGTACCGGACCCAGTGCAGAGCAGGGAGTGAGGAGGTAAATGGGAGGGAGGTTTTTCCTTAAGGGCAGTGTTTTTGATCCGTGAGGTAGGCCAAATGCAAGTACTTATCTTTCATCGATCGAGGGCTGCTTTTCACTGGGTCTGGATAGCAGAGTAGACTCTCTGCTGCTTGGTCTCTCCCAGTGTGGAAAACACCTTCCAAGTGCTGCTGCTTACTTCACCAGGCACCACAAGCTGACTGGATCTGAAGGGCTCTGGCTACTGCCAGATCAGTTCTCGCAACTCTTTGGTGCTTCCGAACTGTCCCTCCCCCTGCCACTCCGTCTGACTCCTCAACTTTGCCTTTGATGTTCAGGGCTCCTAGATTGTCATATATAATCGGTTCACTTGTTTTATTGGATCTTTGTTGTAAGTGAGACAACCGGAAGTGTCTGACTACTCTGCCATCTTGGCCGCGCCTCCTGTCATTTGATTTCTTGACTGCTGCTTCCATGGGCATTGATTGTGGATTCAAGTAAAATGAAATCCTTGACAAGTTCAATCTTTTCTCTGTTTATCATGGTGCTGCTTATTGGTCAAGTTGTGAGGATTTTTGTTTTCTTTATATTGAGATGTAATCCGTACTGAAGGCTGTAGTCTTTGATCTTCATCAGTAAGTGCTTCAAGTCCTCTGCACTTTCAGCAAGCAATGTTGTGTCATCTGCCTAATGCAGGTTGTTAATGAGTCTTCCTCCAATCCTGATGCCCCATTCTTTTTCATATAGTCCAGCTTCTCTATTTGTTGAACATACAGATTGAATAAGTATGGTGAAAAGATACAACCCTGACCCACACCTTTCCTGACTTTAAACCATGCAGTATCCCCTTTGTCTGTGCAAACAACTACATCTTGGCCTATGAATATGTTCCTCATTAACACAATTAAGTATTCTTGAATAACTATTCTTTGCAATATATCTGTAATTTGTTATGATCCACACAGTCGAATGCCTTCACATAGTCAATAAAACACAGGTAAACATCTTTTTGGTATTCTCTGCTTTCAGCCAAGATCCATCTGACATTAGCAATGATGTCCCTCATTCCACATCCCCTTCTGAATCCACCTTGAACTTCTGACAGTTCCCTGTTGCTGTACTGCTGCAACCGTTTTTGAATGATCTTCAGCAAAATTTTACTTGTGTGTGATATTAATGATATTGTTGGATAATTTCTACATTCTATTGGATCACCTTTCTAGGAATAGGCATAAATATGGATCTCTTCCTACCGACTGACGAGGTAGTTGTCTTCCTCCACATTTCTTGACATAGACAAGTGAGCACTTCCAGAGCTTCATCCGTTTGTTGAAACATCTCAGTTGGTATTCCATCAATTCCTGAAGCCTTGTTTTCCACCCGTGTCTTCAGTGCAGCTTGGATTTCTTCCTTCACTACCATCAGTTCTTGATCATATGCAATCTTCTGAAATGTTTGAACGTTGACCAATTCTTTTAGGTGCAGTGACTCTGTACTCCTTCTATCTTCTTTTGATGCTTACTGCATCATTCAGTATTTTCCTCGTAGAATCCTTCAATACTACAACTCGAGGCTTGCATTGTTTCTTCAGTTCTTTCAGCTTGAGAAATGCCGAGCATGTTCTTCCCTTTTGATTTTCTAACTCCAGATCTTTGCACGTGTCATTATAATACTTTACTTTGTCTTCTTGAGCCACTCTTTGAAATCTTCTGTTTAGCTTTTTTACGTGATCATTTCTTACTTTTGCTTTAGCTACCCTACATTAAGAGCAAGTTTCAGAGTCTCTTCTGATATCCCTTTTGGTTTTTTCTTTCTTTCCTGTCTTTTTAATGACCTCTTGCTTTCTTCACGTATGATGTCCTTGATGTCATTCCACAACTCATCTGGTCTTTAGTCATTAGTGTTCAATGTGTCAAATTTATTCCTGAAATACTCTAAATCCAGGTGGGATATACTCAAGGTCATACTTTGACTCTCATGGACTTGTTCTAATTTTCTTCAGCTTCAACTTGAACTTGCATTGATGGCTATTTTGCAGTCGGCCCCTGGTCTTGTTCTGACTGATGATGCTGAACTTTTCCCTCTTCTCTTTCCACAGATGTAGTTGATTTTGTTCCTGTGTATTCCATCTGGTGAGGTCTATGTTATAGACGCCTTTTATGTTGGTGGAAAAAGGTATTTGTGATGAAGAAGTCGTTAGTCTTACAAAATTCTATCACGCGATCTCTGGCATCATTTCTATCAGCAAGACCATATTTTCCAACTACCGATCCTTCTTTGTTTGCAATTCTCACATTACAATCACCAGTAATTATCAATGCACCTTGATTGCATGTTTGATCAATTTCAGGCCACAGGAGTTAGTAAAAATCTTCAATTTCTTCATCTTTGGCCTTAGTGATTGGTGCGCAAATTTGAATAACAATCGTATTAACTGGTTGTCCTTGTAGGGGTATGATATTATCCTGTCACTCTCAGTGTTTTACTTGAGGATAGATATTGAAATGTTGTTTTTGATGATGAATGCAACACCATTGCTCTTCAAATTGTCATTCCCGGCATAGTAGACCACATGATTGCTTGATTCAAAATATCCAATACCAGTCCATTTCAGCTCACTAATGCCTAGGATATTGATGTTTATGCGTTCCATTTCATTTTTGACAATTTCCAATTTCCCTACATTCGTATTTCGTACATTCCACGTTCCTATTATTAATGGATGTCTACATCTGTTTCTTTTTATTTCGAGTCATGCTGCATCAGTAAATAAAGGTCCTGAAAGCTTGACTCCATTCACGTCATTAAGGTCGACTCTGAGGAGACAGCTCTTCCCCGGTGATATTTTGAGTGCCTTCCAACCTGAGGGGCTCATCTTCTGGCACTATATCAGACAATGTTCTGTTGTTGTTAATAAGATTTTCACTGGCTAATTCTTTTCAGATGTAGACCACTAGGTCCTTCTTCCTAGTCTGTCTTAGTTTGTAATCTCAGCTGAAACTTTTCTGTCATGCTGGTATTTGAATACCAGTGGCATAACTTCCAGCATCACAGCAACATGAAAGCCACCACAGTAAGACAAACTGACAGACGCATGAGAAATCACACCATATAGACAGGCAATTTTTGGAATTAAAATAATATAAATCAATTTCAAAGTATAGACATCTAAGTAGAATCCCTTTTACTGACTTTTTAAAAAAAGAAACTGTGTCCTAAAAACCTAAGTTTGTGGTTGTAAACATGAAGTATTTAAAGGCATGAAAATCAATAAGCAAACACTAAATTAAGTACTTTTGTTGGGCTCAGTAATAATTCCCCCAAAGATGTCCATGTGCTAATCCCTGGAAACTGTAAATATTACTTTACATGGCAAAAGGGACTTTGCAGATATGGTAGTTAAGGACCTTGAGATATAGAGATTATCCTGTAGTATCTGGGTGAAACTGATGTAATTACAAGTGTCCTTATAAGAGACAGACAGGAGATCGGCGTGAGTAGTAACAGATGTGATGATGAAAGCAGGAGGTTAGAGTGATATGAGGAAAGGCCACAAGCTAAGGAATGCGAGTGTCCTCTAGACACTGGAAAACGAAAGGGAATAGATTCTCCCTTAGATCCTCCAGAAGGACCTCAATTCTGCTGACACCTTTATTGTGACCTATTTTGAACTTCTGACCTCCAGTCCTGTAAGATAATAAATTTGTGTTGTTTTAAACCACTAAGTTTGTGCTAATTTATTACAGTAGCAAAACAAAATTAATACAGTACTCTTATCTACCCAGTACTGTGAAACATGCTATGGGATGCTCTAGATATTCAGGACCTACTCATCAGTCTAGGTCCAATTCAAATACTACTTCCTCCAGGAAGTCTTCTTTATCCCATATATATATTCTTCTCAACTTGGCTAGCACTTTAAAATCTCAAGGATTTTATGGTTCTTATTGCTTCTAAATTTGTATTATAGTTATTCATGTATGTGTTTTAATTTCTCAATTAACCTGTAAGTTCTATGATAGCAAGAGTTAAATTTTATATATTTTTTAAAGCATACTACCCCCCAAATCCAGGCATTGTGCCTTTCACTTAGGATAATGCTTGGTAAATATTAGTTGAATGAGTAAGTGTTTGGTTAGAAGTAAAATTAGTCAAGAACATAAAGAGAATTGGCATCTTGATTTGGGCTATGTAGTTGTCTTTGCATCTTGATTATGAGTATTGAATTTGCATCTAAGTAATGGGTTTTTCATGGACAGATTTGAATTCCTGCTTGGAGAAGTTTTGCATTTCACAATAGGCTTCATCTTTTTCTTCTGCACAGAAGTGACCGTGGAGGCCAAGAGAGTTTCACCAGAGTACTTGATAGACTCTTAGGGCAGGTCCTCACTTACCAGCTTCCTTTGACTGCAATCCTCTGACTTCCTGCTAAGAAGTCCACTTATGCACTAAGATGAGGTGGATGCCAGGTGAGAGATGTAGAAACAAACCAGTGAATTTTCATTGAGCACTTAGTGTATGTGAGGCAACATATTCTGACATTTTTATAGGTTGGTTGATATAGACGTGTATAGCATAGAACTTGCCCTTAAAGAGCTTACAGTCCAAATAAGAAGACAAAGTTTAATTTACTTCACCTGAATGTTTCTATCTTGATTAATGTACTTCTCTAAAATAGGGGCATTTAGAAATCTTTCCTTCTCTTGCTTTCTGTAGTTGGAAGCCAATGAATTTTTTTGACATTATTTTTTATTGGACTTTATTTTGTTGTTGTTGTCGTACTTTAGGTGAAGGTTTACAGAACAAATAGTTTCTCATTAAACAGTCAGTACACATATTGTTTTATGACATTGGTTAACAACCCCAC
>NW_004443987.1:1995920-2017227 GCF_000243295.1 Trichechus manatus latirostris
CCAACAGTTCAGTCCCTCAGGGAGTTTGGATGTGTCTATGGAGCTTCCATGACCTTTCCTTGTACAAGTTGTGCTGGTTTCCGCAGTATTGTGTACTGTCTCACCCTTCACCAAAGACACCACTTATCTATTGTCTATTTAATATTTCTCCCCATCCCTCATAACCAACAAAGATTGTTACTTTTTGTGTGTAAACTTTTTCATGAGTTTTTATAGTAAATGTCTCCTACAATATTTGTCCTTTTGTGATTCACTTATTTCACTCAGCATAATGCCCTCCAGTTTCATCCATGTTATGAGATGTTTCACAGATTCGTCTTTGTTCTTTATCATTGCATAATACTCCATTGTGTGTTTGTACCATAGTTTGTTTATCCATTCATCTGTTGATGGGCATCTGGGTTGTTTCCATCTTTTTGCTATTGTGAAGCGCGGTGTTATTCAGTTTCCATGTAACTGATTTTTTTTCCTTGCTCTTTCTGATGTTAATTTCTACCTTGATGGCATTGTGGTTAGAGAGGATACTTTGTATTATCTCAACGTTGTGGATCTTGTTGAGGATTGCTCTGTTGCCTAAGATTTGGTCTGTTCTGGAGAAAGTTCCATGTGCATTGGAAAACAATGTGTCCTCTTACTCTCCTGTGCCAAATTCCTTTTGTTTGTAGATTTTTTTTTCATTTCTTTTGGTTTTATAGGTTTTGTTTTTACTGAGACTTTATGTTTTTCCTCTTTATTTTTATGAGTATGTTAGTGAACTTTGTTTGTGGTTACCGTGAAATTTACCCTTCTGTTTCTAAGTTTGAACAGTCTATTATTACTTGGTATCGCCTTGCCTTCCTCTCCATTAGAAGGTTGTATACCTACACCATTTATTCCCTATTTTATTTTTCTGATGTTGTTGTCATTTACAGACTAACTGCTCTGATTTCCTGCTGTATTTCTTTTGGTTTTGGATAGTCCTTGGGAGTTCATTTCCTACATTGGTATCTGGCTGGTATGATCCTGCGTCCTAGATGCATCCTGTGAGCTGAAGTTATTTGTTCTCAGATTGAAGGACTCCCTTTAATAATTCTCATAAATTTGGTTTGGTGTTTACATATTCCCTTAATTTCTGTTTATCTGGAAATGTCCTAATTTCACTATCATATTTGAATGAGAGTTTTGCAGGATATATTAATCTTGGCTGACAATTTTTTTCTTTCAAGGTTTTATATATGTCATCCCATTGCCTTCTTACCTGCATGGTTTCTGCCGAATAATCTGAGTTTAGTCTTATTGCTTCTCCTCTGTATGTAACTTCTTGTTTTTCATGAGCTGCTCTTAGGATTCTTTGTTTATCTTTGGTTTTCGTGAGTGTGATTATGATATGCCTTGGTGATTTTCCTTTGGGGTCTATCCTATATGGCGTTCATTGAGCTTCTTGGATGGCCAGCTTTTCATCTTTCATGATATTGGGGAAGTTTTCTGTCAGCAGTTCTTCAATGATCTGCTCTGGGTTTTCTGTCTTCTCCCCCTGTTCCGGAACGCCAATCACTCGAAGATTTTTGCTTTTGATTGTATGCCACATAATTCTCAGGGCCTCTTCATTTTTCTTCATTCTTTTTTCTGACTTTTCCTCAGAGTTGTATCCAAGTGTTTGTCTTTAATTCTGCTGATCCTGTTTTCCACCATTTCAAATCTGCTCCTCAGCACTTCTATGACACTGTCCATTTCTGAAATCTTGTTTATCTTTTGGATTTCTAATTGTTGTTTTTGTATAATTTCTAGTTGTGAATTTATCTTGGTTTTTGTCCCTGCATTATTTTCCTGAATTCTTCCATTTTTTTGTCTGTATTTTCCATGAATTTGTCTGCCTTTTCCATGAATTTGTCTATTTTTTCCTCATTTATGTCTGCTTTTAGTTTCAACTCTTGGATAATTCTGAATATTAGAGATTTGAATTCCTTATCAGGTAGTTCTGGTTGCCTTTTCTTCTACTGAAAAGTCATTTGGTGTTTTATTTTGAATGCCTACTGGAACCATCTTGTCCTGTTTTTGTAAATGTTTGGATATTGTCTGCTTTCTTTGGGGCATTCAGTGGTTGTTTTTCTCATTTACTAATTGTAGAATTGCTTATTTCATCCTTTTTAAAAAAAATTTGGCTATGTCTGAGCAGGCGGGCTGTGTGTTCTTTGTTGTTTGCTCGTCTGTGGGCAAGATACTTTTCATCTCTTGCTCCAATTGGCAAGATCAGTCACTCAGATATGGTACAGAAGGGCAAGTCTAGCTGAAGAAGAGTTGCTGGGATGGGTTGTTTGTAGCACTTAGTACAGCCACCAGGGCAGGCTGGTAATCAGTGCAGGGCAAGTTCCGGTAGGCCATGCCTGTGCTGCTTGGTGGTGTGATGTTAAGCACACGGTGCAGGTAGGCTGGATGGAGGGGGGATACTGTGATGTGTGGAGCTAAGATGGGTATGGGAGAGAGGAGAGAGGAACAGCAGCTAAAAATATACAAACAAACAAAAAAGAGTGCTAGGGGAGCTTTCTGTTGGAGTGGAGAGATGCGAGACTATGAAATGATGAAAAAGAAAAAGAGGAAGAGGAAGAAAAGAAAATAATGAATAAATAAAAATTAGAAAAAAAAGCAAACCAGAGCTTCCAGGGATCCCACCGGTGTGGCTACGAGCTCTGGAGATTGGGTCCCAGGTGTTGAAGTACAGCCTGGCTAGAAGGCATAGAGGTGTCACACAGCTCCAAGTATTCAGGGGACAGGAAGAGAAGGAAAGTATAGAGAGATGAGAAACTGAGTAATGAAGAAAGACAAAAAGGGAAAAAGAGGGAAAAGAAAACAAAACAAATTTTAAAAAAGAACAAGCCCCCCCAAAAAAAAAAACAGAAAAAAAAACCACAAGAAAAGAAATGCCCTCAGGAATTCCTCTGTGTGTCTTCGCAATCTGAGGGAGTAGGTCCCAACCTGCACAGCACTGCCCGACCAGAACGGGCTCCCAACTTGAGAAAAGAAAAAGAAACCAAACAAACAATTCAAAACAAACAAACAGTAAAAAGCCCCGGGATCCCACCAGCATGGCAGCACAGACCAGGAAGCAAGATCCACACTCAAGTGGAGATCCACAGCCCCTCAGGAAGAAGCAAAGATGGAGCACGGAGCCAGGTATTTGAGCGAAAGGAGGAGGAGGTGGTAAGAGGTAATGAAGAAATCAAAAGAAGAGGAAAAAAGCAACACCAGCAGCCAACAAATGGCACTCAGTGAGTTGGCCAGTGCGGGTGGGTGGAATCCAAGCAGCTGGTGCTTCCCGGCCAAGAGGCTATGGCTGCGGGAAGCAGAAGAGGCCGAGTCGGGGTGAAGAAAGGTGGGGATGAAAAAGCGAGTATCTCTGTTTACCGGTTGTTCTGTCTCCTGCTGGAAGCTCCATGAAGCTACTTTCTTGTACCTCCTTTTCGCTGGTCTCTGATAGGAGTCCAAGATGGCGGATCTGAGCTGCATTAGCTGATAGGAGACCTCTGCATGTATCTCTCCTCGCTCTCTGTTCTCAGTCAGTTTCTTATTCCATTCGGTGCTTGGCTGAGTTTTTTATCTATTCATTTGTTGTTTGGGGTTTCAGGATTGCTGCTTTATCTGTTTGGCTTAGTTTTTCAGATCTTTGCTGTGGAGGGACTGCGTGGTGCTTCTGCTTAGAGCGCCATGTTGCCAGAACTGAAGCCAATTAATTTTTTATGTTTCAAAAAATTCTTACCCTCAACATAGCTATCATCATGAGTATTCAAACGTTTCAATAAAAGCTTGTCTCCTTAATTATAGATGAAGGCTTCACTTACATAATAAAAATCTTTATTTACTAAAACTGGATTCTGTTTTATTTTGGGTTGTTTTGGGGGCTAAAAGTGAGAGAAAGGAGGAGAATATTTATCTTATAAGTTATACCTTACACCAGACCTGTTCTAAAAGGAAAATGACAGTGAAACAGATGAGAGCTTTGAAATGGAGTTTTCATTTATTAGCTTTGGTTTTACACTGACCTATGTTAATGGGACTTTACGTTCTTCTTGAGGCAAATGACAACATTGCAAGGCAGAGACTCTTCAATCATAGGGCCAAGGGAAAGTCCTTCCATCCTATGAGATGTGTCTGTATCTATCTAAAGGCAACTGGTTACTCTGTTTTTGGATAGCAGTGATGTCTGCCCTGTCACACTGATAGAACAGTGAACTTTAAGTGTGTTCCAAATTCAGGGGAGAAAGAAAGAAAGGCAAAGCCTGGAGAGTACATGAAACTGATGAATAGCATCCACTTTTACTTAAACATTTGTTTTGGCTTTTATGTATAAGGTACTGGACTGGGCACAATGATGAAGGCAAAGGTGAATAGAAAGAGCTTCTGCGAGAAAGTAAGAGCTTGCAATATACCTGGATCCAGACGGAATAAAACAATAAGTGACAATGCTAAGAATCGTATGTTAAGGACCAAATGAAAATTGTTCTTCTATATTGTAAGCTTAAATCTATACAGCTATTTGCCAAATTTCTGGTCTTAAATCTATCCAAGGCTTTCTTTCTTCACTTTTAACTCTATTTCTCTTTTCTAGACCATATTGATTTGAATGTTATGGAAATGGAAAAAAATACCAAGTCAGTTTCATAGGATAGAGGTGAAGAAAACAAGGAGTAGGTAAATGTGCCCCCAGGAGTCAAGCTGTAGGGACGCTCTTACGTTTTAGGGATAGATACACTGTGTAGGTTAGTCCAATGTGGATCTGTAAAAATGGCATGGTGGCACCAGACATCCTCTAACTTCAGGGAGAGGAGAGAGAATCACCATCAGCAGCAACCCAGAAGTTGATGATTCCTATGAGATAGAGGTCAGACATACCTTCACTCTTCAATCTTTTTACCAACTCACAGCAGCTGTCCTTCCCATGGCACTCCTAGTTCTCTGCTGAGTTTGGCATTTCATTGCAGTGACCACACAGAACTCACAGACCATACTCACAGTCATGGAGTTTATTAAGGAAGTAATAGGTTACTATTCAAGATCAGGATCAAATTGGAAGCAAAAAGAACAACTCAGGATACAGTTCTTTGATCAGGACAGCTTCTTCTTGGCTGCTGCCACTGGACCCCTGTTCTTGGCCTGGGCCCCTCTGCTCTTGGCCTGGCCTCTGCCATGCTCAGGTAAGTGTTACAAAGCTCTTTAGCTCCACCAATAAGTGTCCAGAGGCACGCCCACTCTGCCATCAAGCCTCCTGTCTGAAGGTGCTCAGCTCTCTCGCTCCGTGGATCAGCGTGCTCACTGTAGCTGCCTCACTCCATGGGCTGGGAAGCCCACTGCGCTATCTCCTGGTTCTTCTGCTGCTGTTTCTCTGCTGCTGGACTCTGTTTTGATTGCCACCGCTTCTCACTGTCTTTCACCGTCTCCAGTGTTACAGCTCTCTCTCTGTCTCCTGGGTCTAGGAGGTTCTCAGCACAGGGACCCTGGGTCCGAAGGACATGCCCTGCTCATGGCTCTTCTTGATGATAGTGAGATCATTCCCCTTCTGGCTCTGGGATTGAATCCTTTTAAGCCCAGGGGGATGGCAAAACTGACCAATCCACTACAAGTTTTCTGTGAACCTTATTTACATAGTCCAAACCTCTACAAGTGTTCCATGCACTTTATTTGCATTAGGAAAACTATCCAATCCTTTTGGTGGGCCACAAGCACCTTATTTGCATAGTTCCACCCAATCATTTTGTAAGAGTCACAAGATCCTGACTAGAAGAGCCATATAATAGCAATTCACTACACCACAGCATCTATGGGCAATCTACTCATCCGTGATATCTCAGAGTATCCTGGGTGGTATTCTTGTTTGTGTCTTTGCTTTTTCTAGTTATTTTTCACTATGTTTCCTAGATAAAAAAATACTAGGTTTGAAATCCTGTCTAATTCACAACCTTCTTTTGTTGTCATCCATTTAATAATTTCTATAGGAGAATTTAAAAATGTTTCAGTGGCTATTCATTAAATACATATTTGTCTATAGATGCCAAGCAATGCACTAGGAGCTGAGTATAAAGTGAATAGGTACTATTCCTGCTCTGGGGAAACTTATATCCCAGTAAAGGAGAAATATATTTTAAAAATTGTTTCACAATTAAATACATAATTACAAACTGTGGTAAATGCGATGAAAGGTTACTGAGCATTCTGATGGAGGTTGTGGTTCTACTTTAGATAGGGTGACCAGCAAAGGCTGTTCTGCGGAACTGATAATTTGGCTGAAACCTGAAAGATCAAAAGGAGCCTACTATTAAGAGTATGCTATAAAGGAAGGGGGACTGGGCTAGGGTTATTCCAGGCACAAAAAACAGCATGTGTGAAGCTTCTGAGGTGGGAAAGCTTGTCATAGTCTAAGGTCTGAAACAAGACTAGGTCATGTATAGCTGCGTTGGCCCAGATAAACATAAAAAAATGTGAATTTTGTTCTAAATACAAAGAGAAAACATTGAAGTATTTTAATCAAAAGGGTGGCATAATTTATATTTTTAAAAATCAGTCTGTTTACGGAGTACAGAATGTAGTGTAGGGGAAAAAGAGATAACATACATCATTTAAGAGACAGAGTAGTGTAAGAGAGAGGATGGAAAGTTGAACTACTATAGTGGCGGGGAAGAAGGGACAGATTTGAGAGAGGCAATTACAACACCTCTGTGAGAAAAACGGACACTATTCTCCCCTATTTGGGAAGGTGAGACAAAGAACATTTGAGGATAGAATATCAGCTTAATGTATCGTTCCTTATCGTGCCACGTGTATACCCTGTATGTACTCAGTGCAGGGACCAGATTGAGTGAGAGTCCAGGACACTCATCCAGTGTTAATCTTGATTTGGTGGGTAAATATAATAATACAGACTGGGAATCCACTGATGTCTAGGACTTGTGAGTTGATTCCAACTCGTAGCGACCCTGTAGGACAGAGTAGAACTGCCCCATAGGGTTTCCAAGGCTGTAATCTTTACAGAAGCAGATTGCCACATCTTTCTCCTTCGGAATGGCTGGTGGGTTTGAACCACTGACCTTTTGGTTAGCAGCCGAGCACTTAACCACTACGCCACCAGGGCTCCTTATATAGTTAGTAGATTATGGTAGTGGTAAAAAAAAGAGTTAATTATTTTGAGTTTAGATGCATGTCTTTTTCACATTTAGTTAAGAAACTTGATTTACTGAGTAATGGTTAACGGTTGATTAGTGATCAACTTATTAAATGTCTACAAGCACCTTTGAGAACATCAAAGAAGTATAAAATATTGTTCTGTCTGTGTAGCAAATTACCTCCCAAACAGTGGCTTAAAACAACGAGTCATTTATTTTGTTAACGAATACGGGGGTTGACTGGACTCAGCTAGGCAGTTCTTTCTCAGGTCTCTCATGGTGGCTGGGGGCTCGGGTTATCTCGAAGGCTTCTTCACTCTGTGTTCTGTGTTGAGCTGGGAAGACCTAAATAGTGGGGGTTTGGAACAGTTGGGGCACCCCAGACTTCTCTCTCTTTTTCTGTGTAGTCTCTCCCCATGATGGTCTAAGGTTAGCCAAACTTCTTAGGTAGTGACTAAAGATTCCCCGAGTGAGTTTTCCCAAAAGAAACCAGCAGAAACCTAGCCGCATAAATCAACCCCTGCCACTTAATGTTTGTTGAGACAGTCACAAAGGCCCACCCAGCTTCAAGAGGAGGGATCTTAGATTCCATCTCTTAATGGGAGGAATGACAAGGCATTCGTGGACATGTTTTAAATAACAACAGACATGATCCCTTTTTTCCAAATAATTGACAGTTTAGTTGGGCATAACCAGAAGATGACAGAACAGGAGAGGACTGTAAATAATTTATAAGCACATAACATATATACTTAATAAAACATCATTTTTACAAGACTTGTGCCATACACTTTTAAGCAGTGATTTCTGTGATTCTTAGACTATATTTTCAGATCCATAAGAAAACTGAAGATTATATAGTATTTTATTTACCAAACTAATTGGAACAGTTACTTGTGAAGCCATCTGGAGGTCAACCATCTCCAGTTCAGTCAGTTAATCATGCATATTTGGATAATATTTTTGTCACACTTTATTAGGAGGAAAGCTACCATCATCAAATACAACAGGCATTGTTTTATTTAACTAAAGTAAAAAAGGTGTAATGTTCTGGATATTTTCCTTTGGTAACAAATGTGATCAGTATTAAAAAAATAAGCATAGGCAAATATTAAAATTTTGAGTTTCTTTAATTCTGTGAAATGAGTTTTAATAACCAAGGCCAAACAATTTCAGCCAGGTTCATCAGAGAAAGTTTGTATTATTTAACCCAGCATCCTTATTCCTCTTGTTTATTTATCGTCTGGAAAAGAGATATGAGCTTTTCTTCTTTTTCAATTCAACAATAATTTCAAACAATAATTGAGAATGAATCAAGACAAGGAAAAGGGGGTAGTAAGCATTCTTTCTATACTTCCAGAGCTACTATTATTTAATGCAAAAAATAAAATAAAATAAAATAAAACAAATAAACAAATGATAAACATATTGGAATGTATTTTATATTTCCTGATAATTCTCAATATAGAGGGGACTTCTGCTACTGGCGGACTTTACTGAAACTCCAATAGAAAAAATGTTTTTGAGTTTTTTTATTAGTTTTTAAATATTATAGTATTATGGAGGGATGCTTGCTTGAAATTCTATTAGACTAAATCCCTGTTTAACAAGTAAGGATTGACCTCAATGAAGAAGATGGAAAATATTATCACAAAATTATCTAGATAAAGTGTTTGATCTGTTGTTATCTCTAAAATATTTCTTTAAAAAGTTATGTGACTATGATAGCTTTATAGTATACTTTGAAATCGGGAAGTGTAAGTCCTCCTATTTATTCTTTTTTTTCAAGATTTCTTTGGCTATTTGGGGCCCCGTGTATTTCCGTATAAAATTGAGGATTGGATTTTCCATTTCTGCAAAGAAGGCTGTTGGAATTTTGATGGAGATTGCATTGCATTTATAGATTGTTTTGGGTAATATTGGCATCTTAAGTATATTAAGGCTTCCAGCCCATGACTATAGAATATCCTTCTATTTATTTAGGTCTTTTTAAATTTCGGTAATAATTTATAGTTTTCAGTGTACAAGTCTTTCATATTTTTGATTAAATTTATTTCTAGGTGTTTTATTCTTTTAAATGCTATTGCAAGTAGAATTGTTTCCTTAACTTACTTTTCAGATTGCTCATTGTTGATTGTGGACTTTGTATCCTGCTACTTTGCTGGGCTCATTTATTACCTCTAATAGCTTTTTTGTGGATTCTTCAAGAGTCTCTCTATGTAGGATCATGTCATCTGTGAAAAGGGATAGTTTTACTTCTTCCTTCCCAATTTGGATACCTTTTGTTTCTTTTTCTTGCCTAATTGCTCTGGATAGGACTTCCAGTACAGTATTGAATAGCAGTGGTGATAGCAAACATCCTTGACTCATTCCCTATCTTAATGGGAAAGCTTTCAGTCTTTCTCCATTGAGTATGATGTTAGCTGGAGGTTTTCCATAAATGCCCTTTATCAGACTGAGGAATTTCCCCAGAGCTACAGTAATCAAAGCAGTCTAGTACTGGTATAATAATAGACTTATTAATGAATAAAATAGAATTGAGAGTGCAGAAATAAACCCGCACATCTATGGTCAGTTGACTTTTGACAAAGATGTTGAGTCCATTCAATGGGAGAGAGAATAGCCTCTTCAGTAAATGGGGCTAAGACAACTAGATTTTGCATGCAAAACAAAGAAAGGAAGGAAGAAAGAAAAAAACACACTGGGCCCATACCTTACACCATATACAAAAAGTTACTCAAAATGGATCAAAGACCTAAATGTAATAAATGAAACCATAAAAGTCTTAGAAGAAAACATAGGGGTAATGTTTCAGGACTTAGTATTTAACAATGGATTCTTAGACATGACACCAAAAGCATGAGCAACAAAAGACAAAATAGATAGGATTTCATCAAAATTAATAACTTTTGTTCATCAAACTACTATATCAACAAAGTGAAGAAACATCTATAGATTGGGAGAAAATGTTTGGGAACCATGTGTTGGATAAGAGTTTAATATCCAGAATATATAAAGAACTCTTACAACTTAACAACAATAAAAAAGGGCAAAGGTCTTGAATAGACATTTCACCAAAGAAGACATACAAATGGCCAAAGAGCCCACGAAAAGATGCTCAGCATCATTAGTCATTCCAAAAACCAAACTTGTTGCCACTGAGTTGATTCTGACTCATAGTGACCTTACAGGTCAGAGTAGAACCGCCCCATAGGGTTTCCAAGGAGCAGCTGGTGGATTCGAACTGCCGACTTTTTGGTTAGCAGCCTGAGCTCTTAACCGTTGTGCCACCAGAGCTCCAAATAGTCATTAGAGGGGTACAAATCAAAACCACAATGAGATACCACTTCACATCTACTATGATGCCTACGATTAAAAATAAAAAAAGAAACCCATAAGTGTTGTCAAGGATGCAGAGAAATTGGAAACCTCACCCATTATTAATGGGAATGCAAAATGGTACAGTCACTGGAGAAAATAGTTTGGTGGTTCCTCATAAAGTTAAACATAGAATTACGAGATGATCCACCAACTGTACTGTAAAGAATTGAAAGCAGGAATACCAACAGAAACATATACACTAATGTTCACTACAGCACTACTCACAATAACCAAAAGGTGGAAATAACCCAAATCTCCATCAAAAGGTGAATGAATAAACAAAATGTGATACATACATACAATAGAATACGAACCCATTATGGCTACCCTTGCCATCAAGTCAATTCCAACTCATTGCAACGCTATAGGACAGAGAACTACCCCATAGGGTTTCCAAGGCTGTGATCTTTATGGAAGCAGACTACTGCATCTTTTCCCACAGAGTGGCTGGTGGGTTTGAACCTCCAATGTTTGGTTAACAGCCAACTGCTTAACCACTGTGCAAACAGTGCTCCATAATGGAATACTGTTGTTGTTAAGTGCCGACTCATAGTGACCCTATGTACAACAGAAGGAAACCCTGTCCAGTCCTGCACCATCCTCACAATTGTTGTTATGCTTAAGCTCATTGTTGCAGCCACTGTGTCAATCCATCTTGTTGAGGGTCTTCCTCTTTTTTTCCGTCTGTTTACTTTACCAAGTATGATGTCCTACTCCAGGGACTGGTCCCGCCTGATAACATGTCCAAAGTATATGAGATGAAGTCTTGCCATCCTTGCTTCTAAGGAGCATTCTGGCTGTACTTCTTCCAAGACAGATTTGTTCGTTCTTGTGGAAGTCCATGGCATAGTCAATATTCTTTGCCAACACCATAATTTAAAGACATCAATCCCTCTTCAGTCTTTCTTGTTCATTGTCCAGCTTTCGAATACATATCAGGTGATAGAAAATACCATGGCTTGGGTCAAGTGCCTCTTAGTCCTCAAAGTGACATCTTGGCTTTTGAACACTTTAAAGAGGTCTTTTGCAACAGATTTACCCAATGCAATGCGTTGTTTGATTTCTTGACTGCTGCTTCCATGGGCGTTGATTGTGGATCCAAGTAAAATGAAATTCTTGACAACTTCAATCTTTCCTCCATGTATCATGATGTTGTTTATTGGTCCATTTGTAAACATTTTTGTTTTCTTTAAGTTAAGATGTAATCCACACTGAAGGCTATGGTCTTTGATCTTCATCAGTAAGTGCTTCAAGTCCTCTTCCCTTTCAGCAAGCAAGGTTGTGTCATCTGCATATCACAGGTTGTTAATGAGTTTTCCTCCAATCCTGATGCCCCATTCTTCTTCATGTAGTGCAGCTTCTCAGATTATTTGCTCAGCATACAGATTAAATAAGTATGGTGAAAGGATACAACCTTCACGCACATCTTTCCTGATTTTAATCCACTTAGTATCTCCTTGTTCTGTTTGAATGACTGCGTCTTGGTCTATGTACAGGTTCCTCATGAGCACAATAAAGTGTTCTGGAATTCCCATTTTTCATAATGTTATCCATAATTTGTTATGCTCCAGACAGTTGAATGCCTTTGCATAGTCAATAAAACACAGGTAAACATCTTTCTGGTATTCTCTGCTTTCAGCCAGGATCCATCTGACATCAGCAATGATATTCCTCCTTCCTTGTCCTTTTCGGGATCCAGCTTTAATTTAGCAGTTCCCTGTCGATGTACTCCTCTTTTGGATCCAACTTGAATTTCTGGCAGTTCCTTGTCTATGTATTGCTGCAACAGCTTTTGAATGATCTTCAGCAAAATTTTAATTGTATGTGATATTAATGATATTGTTTGATAATTTCCACATTCTGTTGGATCACCTTTCTTTGGAATGGGCACAAATATGGATCTTGTCTAGTAGATTGGCCAGATAGCTGTCTTCCAAATTTCTTGGCATAGACCAGTGAGCACTTCCAGTGTTGTATCTGTTCATTGAAACATCTCAGTTGGTATTCTGTCAATTCCTAGAGCCTTATTTTTCACCAATGCCTTCAGTGCAGCTTGGACTTCTTCCTTCGGTACCATCAGTTCTTGATCATATGCTACTTCCTGAAATATTTGAACTACTCAACCATAAAGAGAAATGAAGTCCTGATACATGCTATAACATGGATGAACCTTGAAAATATTACTCTGGGTGAAATAAGTCAGTCAGAAAAGGACAAATATTGTATGATCTCATGTATATGAAGTATCCAGAAATGGAAAATGTATACAGACCAAAGTTTATGAATGGTTACCAGGGGAAGAAAGAAGGGGGAAATATGTCATAACTCAGGGAGCATTGAGTTTCTATTAACTGTGATGAAAAAAGTGGAAATGGATAGTTTGTGATGGTTGCACAACATGATGAAGGTAATTAATGTCACTGAAATGTACATCTAAAAAATTTCAATATGACAAGTGTTTTGTTATATATGTACTTACCATAATAAAAAATGTGGAAAGAGAAATTATGTGAAATTATTCCTAGTGCTATGTAGTTTGAAGTTTTACACTCTGTTCTAAGAGAACACTTTTGAGTCAAACATGTCTTAGTTTAAAACTATATGTAACTAATCAAATATCTTAAGATTCTGGGAAGATGGCATTGTAAACAGACCATCATTCTGACCCTCTCCCACAAATACAACAGAAATACAAGGAAATGGCACTTGGCTTTGAGGAACTCTGAATAGAGGAGCAGAGGAAAGCATCAAAGAACTGCAGACAGGCAAGAATCAATGAATCAACAATGAGTTGCATAAGGTAAGAAAACTACTTCTCTCACCATCTCTGCTTCTCCCCCCATCCACAAGGGCCTCCAGCTGCAGTGAACTGGGGAAGTGGCCCCAGAAAAAGTGCTTATTTTCCTAACCACCACACACCCTGCCTTGAGACAGGATCCTAAGCTTCTGCTCTTAAAATAACATGGCAGACCTTCCCAGGGGTCCGTTTGGAGTGTACCAGCACCTTCCCAACCTGGACACTGTTGACTTCGAGCCTACCGTGAATTGCTACAGAAGACCCCCTGCAGTGGAGTCTGCTCTCATAGTCAACACTTTGCCTGCCTCCATGTACATCCCAAAGCTCAGGCCTTTGCAATCAACAGGACAGATCTCCTGGCGAGTCAGTTTGGGTCTACCTGATCCCTCTTCCAACTGGTGCTGAGGATTGCTGTCTGAGGCTGCTGTGTGCTAAGAAGTAGGTTTCTTGAGCGGAGACTGCATGCACAGCCAACTATCTACGGGGGTGGGTAGAACCAATAGCAACAAGACAGAGCATCCCTGGGGATCTGACCAGAACATGACACCCCCTCCCCCACTTGGTAACTGTCGGTTGCTAGGGTGTTGCAAACTGCTACATAAGGTCACTTAAGTGGAGTCTGCTCCTATAGTCAGCACTCTGCCTGCCTCCCTGTGCACCCCATAGTTTAGGCCTCTGAAAACAACAGGACAGCCCTCTCTGGGGATCAGTTTGGGTCTGAATGCTTCTCCTTTTGTTCAGCACTGAGGACTGCTGACTAAGGCTTCTGTGTGCTAGGAAGGAAGCATCTTGAGTGGAGGCTACATCCACAGCCTACATACCTCAGAGTGGGCTCTGATAGCAGCAAGGTAGACCTCACTGGGGGTCAATTAGAAGCATGACAATGCCTCCACCACCCAGTCACCGTTGGCTGCTGGATTAATATGAACTACTACAGAAGGTCCCCTACAATGGAGCTGGGAAGAAGGTCACCTAAGAGGAGATTCCCCTCCAACCACAACAGGGCCACTGAGGCTCTGAAACAAACAAGACAGATCTCTTGGAAGTTCTTCCGGGAAGTGTCAGCCACTCCTTCTCCTGAAACAGAGAAAGTCTGCTTAAGCTTCCCCTGAAAGCCAGCTCAGATAGAAGCCACCCCCACAGAGCAGGGAAGGAAACCTTGGGCAAAACCAAAGGATAACACCCAGCCCTGAAGGGGCTCGCTGGGTGTGGGTTCTCAGACTGAAAATATGACTGCAGAAACATAGAAAAGAGTAATAACCAGAGAGGGAGGACTGAGCCCACTCATGGACAGTTTGATTAATACACAGTATCTCTCCTGAGTGGCGATGCCAGCTGTTGGACGGATTGATCACAGCATGTTTTCTGGTGACTTTGGGAGAGATTGAAAGTTAAAAATCGAGATCTGGAAATTTTCAAATCCTAATTAAATGAAGGAGAGTAAAGGAGCTATTACAGAGAGGGAAAGGAAATAGTAAGCAAAGGTTGAAGGCTCTGCTTTCCTAAGAGTTTTTTGCAGAAGTTACTGTGGGCAAAACCACCAAAAACTGGGGAGAACTGAGAAAGTTAACACCCTTGAAAATTCCAATGCCCCAACAAAAAATCAGAAGACACACAAAGAAAAGAGAAACAATGAATCATCCAAATGAACATGACAAAGGTAATTAAAGTGCATCTAGGGATGATCAAATAACAAACAAAAGGGAAGAATATAATATAACAGTGTTAAACATAATTAAAAACCTAAGGGAAAACATAGACAAAGAGCTAAAAGAAATAAGGTAACCAATGAAAGAACAAAATGAGGATGTAAAAAAAGAGATATTGCACATGAAAGGAACAGTAACTGAAATGAGAAACATAATGGAAAGAATTACCAACGGGTTTAATCAGGCAGAAGAAAGAATCAGCAACTTAGAGGATAAGATTGTTAAAATATCAGAAGCTGAAGATCAATAAGAATGGAGGCTCATGAAGGCTAAGCACAGTTTGATGGACCTACTGGGCAACAACAAGAGACCTAATATATACATCATATGAATTAGAGAAGGAGATGAGACAAAGGGACAGAAAGAATATTTCAAGAAATAATGACAGGCATTAACTACAGAACTTGAACAAATAGAAAGAGAACAGCAAAAAAAGCCCACAGTCACTAGAAAAGGAAATAATAAACATCCGAGCAGAAATAAATGAAATAGAGAACAGAAAAACAATAGAAAGAATCAGCAAAACCAAAAGTTGGTTCTTTGAAAGGATCAACACAATCGACAAACCACTGGCCAGACTGACAAAAGAAAAACAGGAGAGCACGCACATAACCCAAATAAGAAATGAAATGGGGAACATTACAACAGATCCAACGGAAATAAAAAGGATCATAACAGAGTATTATGAAAAACTATACTCCAACAAATTTGAAAACCTAGAAGAAACGGATAAATTTCTAAAAACAGACTACTTAACAAAACTAACACAAAGTGATGTTGAAAATCTGAACAGACCCATAACAAGAGAAGAGATCGAAAAGGTAATAAAAAAAAATCCCAACAAAAAAAAGCCCTGGCCCAGATGGCTTCACTGGAAAATTCTACCAAACATTCAGAGAAGAGCTTGTACCAGTACTACTCAAACTCTTTCAGAACATAGAAAAGGAAGTGAGACTTCTGAATCCATTCTATGAAGCCAGAGTAACCCTGATACCAAAACTAGGCAAAGACACCACAAAAAAAGAAAATTACAGACCAATATCTCTCATGAATATAGATGCAAAAATTCTCAACAAAATTCTAGCCAATAGAATTCAGCATCATATCAAAAAAATAATACACCACGACTAAGTAGGATTCATACCAGGTATGCAAGGATGGTTCATCATTAGAAAATCAATCAACGTAATCCACCACATAAATAAAAAGAAAGAAAAGAATCACATGATCATCTCAATTGATGCAGAAAAGGCATTGGACAAAGTCCAACACCCATTCCTGATAAAAATTCTCAATAAAACAGTTATAGAAGTTAAATTTATCAACATAATAAAGGGCATCTGTACAAAACCAACAACCACCATCATTCTCAATGGAGAGAGGCTGAAAACATTCTCCTTGAGAACAGGAACAACACAAGGATGCCCTTTATCACCACTCCTATTTAACATTGTGCTGAAAGTCCTAGCTAGAGCAATAAGTTAAGAAAAAGAAATAAAGGGCATCCAAATTGGTAATGAAGAACTTAAACTGTCCTTGTTTGTGGATGATATGATACTATATATAGAAAACCCAAAAGACTCCATGAGAAAACTACTGGAACTAATAGAAAGATTCAGCTGAGTAGCAGGATACAAGATAAACATACAAAAATCAGTTGGATTCCTATACATCAATAAAGAGATTGACAAAATGGAAATCAGGAAAACAGTATCATTTATAATAGCCCCTTGAAAAAATAAAATACTTAGGAATAAATCTAACCAGGGATGTAAAAGACCTATACAAAGAAAACTACAAAACACTTCTGCAAGAAACCCAAAGGGATCTACATAAATGGAAAAACATCCTATGCTCATGGATAGATAGACTCAACATTGTGAAAATGACGATTCTACCCAAAGTAATTTATAAATCCAATGCAATCCCAATCCAAATACTAATAAGATTCTTTAAAGAGATGGAAAAACTAATCTCTACCTTTATACGGAAAGGGAAGAAGCTCCAGATAAGTAAAGCACTATTCAAGAAGAAGAATAAAGTAGGAGGACTCACACTACCTCACCTCTGAACCTACTATACAGCTACGGTAGTCAAAACAGCCTGGTACTGGTACAACGACAGACACACTGACCAATGGCACAGAATTGAGAACCCAGACGTAAATCCAACCACCTAAATTCATCTGATCTTTGACAAGGGTCCAAAATACATCAAACGGGGAAAAGACAGTCTTTTTAACAAATGGTGCTGGCAAAACTGGATGTCCATCTGCAAAAAAATGAAACAGGGCCATACACCACACCATATGCAAAAATTAATTCAAAATGGGTCAAAGACCTAAATATAAAGCCAAAAACTATAAAGTTCATAGAAGAAAAAATAGTATCAACGCTAGAGACCCTAATACATGACATTAACAGGATACAAACCATAACTGACAACACCCAAACTCCAGAAGATAAGCTGGATAACTGGGATCTTCTAAAAATTAAACATTTGTGTTCATCAAAAGACTTCACTAAAAGAGTAAAAAGAGAACCTACAGACTGGGGAAAAATTTTTGGCCATTACAAATCAGACAAAGATCTAATCTCTAAAATCTACAGGAAAATCCAACACCTGTACAACAAAAAGATAAATAATCCAATTAAAAAATGAGCAAAGGAAATGACCAGACACTTCACCAAAGAAGACATTCAAGTGTCCAACAGACACATGAGGAAATGCTCGTGATCACTAGCCAACAGAGAAATGCAAATCAAAACCGCAATGAGATACCATCTTACCCCAGCATTACTGGCACGAATCAAAAAACGGGAAATAACAAATGTTGGAGAGGCGGTCGGGAGATTGGAACTCTTATTAGGTGCTGGTGGGAATGCAAAATGATACAACCACTTTGGAAAATGATATGGTGCTTCCTTAGAAAGCTAGAAATAGAAATACTGTATGATTCGGCAATCCCACTCCTAGGAATATATCCTAGAGAAATAAGAGCTATCACACAAATAGACATCTGCACACCCATGTTCATTGCAGCATTGTTCACAATAGCAAAAAAATGAAAACAACATAGTCGCCCATCAACAGAGGAATGGATAAACAAACTATGGTACATACACACAATGGAATATTATGCAAAGATTAAGAACAATGATGAATCTGTGAAGCATCTATAATATGGATGAAACTGGAGGACATTATGCTGAGTGAAATAAGTCAATCATAAAAGGACAAATAATGTATGAGACCCCTACTGTAAAAACTCATGAAAAAGTTTGCAAACAAAAAGAAACATTCTTTGTTGGTTACGAGGGATGGGAGGGGTGGGGGGAAAAACTAAATAGACAATAGACAAGTGGTAACTTTGGTGAAGGGTAAGGCAGTACACAATACGGGGGAAGCCAGCACAACTTGTACAAGGAAAGGTCATGGAATCTCCATAGACACTTCCAAACTCCATGAGGGACTGAATTGCTGGGCGGAGGGCTGTAGGGACCATGATCTCGGGGAACATCTAGCCCAATTGTCATAACACAGTTTAGAAAGAAAATGTTCTACATTCTACCTTGGTGAGTAGCGTCTGGGGTCTTAAAAGCCTGTGAGCAGCCATTTAAGATACTCCACTGGTCTCACCCCTTCAGCAGTAAGGGAGAACGAAGAAAACAAGATGCAAGGAAAAGATTAGTCCAAAGGACTAATGGACCACAACTATCACGGCCTCCACCAGACTGAGTCCAGTACAGCTAGATGGTGCCCGGCTACCACCACTGACCACTCTGACCGGGATCACAACAGAGGGTCCCGGACAGAGCTGAAGAAAAAATAGAACAAAATTCTAACTCACAAAAAGGAGCAGATTTACTGGCCTGACAGATACTGGAGAAACCCTGAGAGTATGGCCCCCGGACACACTTTTAGCTCAGTAATGAAGTCCCTCCTGAGGTTCACCGTTCAGCCAAAATTAGACAGCCCCATAAAACAAAATGAGACTAATGGGGCACAACAGTCCAGGACAAGGACTAGAAGGAAGAGGGAACAGAAAAGCTGATAATAGGGAACCCAAGGTTGAGAAAGGACAGTGTTGACATGTCGTGGGGTTGTTAACCATTGTCATAAAACAATATGCATACTAACCATTGAATGAGAAACTATTTGTTCTGTAAACCCGCATCTAAAGTACAATTAAAAACTGAGAAAAAAAAAAAAAAAAGAAATAGTGAGAGAAAATTTTCCCAATCTAATGACGGACATGAATCTGTAAATCCAAGAAGCTCAAAGAACCCCAAGCAGGATAAACTCTAAGAGATCTACATTAAGACACATCATAGTTATGCCCTCAAGTAAAGATAAAGACAGAATCCTGAATGCTATGAGAGACAAGCAAACAGCCACAGACAAATGATCCCCAATAAGATTAAGTGCTGGTTTTTCCTCAGAAACAGAAACATTGGAGGCCAGAAGACAATGGAATAATATGTTTAAAGTGCTGAAAGAAACACAAAACAAAACAAAGAAAACAAACCAAAAAAAAAAAAAAAAAACCTGTCAACCATGAATACCATACCCATTGAAAATATCCTTCAAGAGTGAGGGTGAAATTAAAACATTCCCAGAGAAACAGAAGCTTAGAGAGTTCATATGCACAACACTGGCCCTATCAAAAGTACTAATGAGAATCCTGTATATGGAAGGGAAAAGGCACTAGAAAGTAACTCACAGATATTCATAAAAAGAAAGATCCCTAATAAAGGGAAACGCATGGACAAGTATAAGGGCTAGTAATAAGGGATTCATGCTTGATAATTCTAATTGTGTTGTCTTTCATATTTCTTAATTGTAAATATATAAAAAACAAGGATAAAATGTTACAGGTCACATAAAATATAAAGTAGTAATTAGTGATAACAACAACAAAATGGGAGGAAGAGGAATGGTATAGATATAGAACTCCTTGTGTATGTCACTGAAGTTAAGTTGTTACCAACTTACCCTAGAATATTATAAATACAAGCTGTTAAATATAACATTCATGGTAACCACTAAGAAAATATCTTTTAAAAATGCACAAAAGGAAAGGAAAAGGGAACCAAAATGGCTCATTACAATAAATCAACAAAATGTAAAAACAAGCAGTAGTGAAGGACAAAGACAAAGAAGGCTTGTTGTTGTTAGGTGCTGTCAAGTCAGTTCCAACTCATAGCGACCCTATGCACCACAGAATGAAACACTGCTGGGTCCTGCGCCATGCTCACAATCGTTATGCTTGAGCTCATTGTTGCAGCTACTGTGTCAATCCAGTTTGTTGAGGGTCTTCCTCTTTTTCAATGACCCTGTACTTTACCAAGCATGGTGTCTTTCTCCAGGGACTGATCCCTCCTGACATGTGTCTGTCAGTTTGCCGTATGGTGGGGGCTTGTGTGTTGCTGTGATGCTGGAAGCTACACGACTGGTATTCAGATACCAGCAGGATCACCCATCGCTGACAGGTTTCAGCTGAGCTTCCAAACTAAGACAGACTATCAGACTATGCCATCCCTCCACAGCAAACATCCAAAAAACCAAGCCAAACAGAGAAAATGGCAATCCTGAAACCCTAAGCATTGTATGAAGAGGTAAAGAACTCAGCCAAGCACCGAATGGAATAAGAAACTGACAGAGAACAGAGAGCGAAGAGAGATACATGCAGAGGTCCCCTATCAGCTAAAGCAGCATGGACCCACCATCCTGGACTCCTACGGGAGATTGGTGAACAGGGGGTACGGGAAAGAAGCTTCATGGAGCTTCCAGCAGGAGACAGAACAACCAGTAACCAGCGATACGCTTTCCCACCCCCCACACTTCGTCACCCCCACTTGGCCTACTCTGCTTCCTGCGGCCACACTCTCTTAGCTGGGAAGCACTGGCTTCACCCCAGTGATGTCTGCATTCCACCCACCTGCACTGGCCAGCTCCCTGAGTGCCATTTGCTGGCTGCAGATGTGGCTTTTTTCACTTCTTTTGATTTCATCCATACCTGTCACCACTTCCCTCCTTTCTTTCAAATACCTGGCTCTGTGAGCCATCTTTGCTTCTTCCTGAAAGGCTGTGAAATGTCGCTAGAATGTGAAACTGCATCCCAGCCTGTGCTGCCATGCAGGTGGGATCCTGGGGCTTTTTTAAATTTTTTTTATTTTATTGTACTTCAGGTGAAGGCTTACAGTACAAATAGTTTCTCATGAAACAGTAGTACACATGTTGTTTTATGACATTGGTTAACAACCCCACAACATATTAACCCTCTAACT
>NW_004443987.1:2028103-2029556 GCF_000243295.1 Trichechus manatus latirostris
AGCCTGGTACTGGTACAATGACAGATACATTGACAAATGGCACAGAATTGAGAACCCAGATGTAAATCCTTCCACCTACAGTCACCTGATCTTCGACAAGGGCCCAAAGTCCATCAAATGGGGAAAAGGCAGTCTTTTTAACAAATGGTGCTGGCAAAACTGGATATCCATCCACAAAAAAATGAAACAGGTCTCATACCAAACACCATATACAAAAACTAATTCAAAATTGATCAAAGAACTAAATATAAAGCCAAAAATAATAAAGTACATAGAAGAAAATATGGGATCAACTTTAGAGGTCCTAATACAAGGCGTTAACAGGATATAAGCCATAACCAACAACACGCAAGCTCCAGAAGATAAGCTAGACAACTGGGATCTTCTAAAAATCAAATACCTATGTTGATCAAAAGACTTCACCAAACGAGTAAAAAGAGAACCTACAGACTGGGAAAAAAAATTTGGATATTACAAGTCAGACAAAGGTCTAATCTCTATAATCTACAGGAAAATCCAACACCTCTGCAACAAAAAGACAAATAATCTAATTAAAAAATGGGCAAAGGAAATGAATGGACACTTTACCAAAGAACACATCAGTGGCCAAAAGACACATGAGGAAATACTCGCGATCACTAGGCATTAGAGAAATGCAAACTAAAACCACAATGAGATACCATCTTACCCCAACATTACTGGCAAAAATCAAAAACACTGGAAATAACAAATGTTGGAGAAGCTGCGGGATGATTGGAACTCTTATGCACTGCTTGTGGGAATGCAAAATGATACAATCATTTTGGAAAATGATATGGCCCTTCCTTAGAAAGCTAGAAATAGAAAGACCATACGATCTAGCAATCCTACTCTTAGAAATATATCCTAGAGAATTATGAGCCATCACACGAATAGACATATGCACACCCCTGTTCATTGCAGCATTGCTCACACTAGCAAAAGAATGGAAACAACCTCGGTGCCCATCAACAAATGAATGGATAAACTATGGTACGTACACACAACAGAGTATTATGCAAAGATTAAGAACAATGATGAATCTGTGAAGCATCTCATAACATGGATGAAACTGGAGGACATTATGCTGAGTGAAATAAGTCAATCACAAAAGCACAAATATTGTATGAGTCCTCTACTATAAAAATTCAAGAAAAAGTTTACACACAAAAAGAAACAATCTTTGTAGGTTAAGAGGGATGGGAGGGGTGGGGAGAAATACTAAATAGACAATTGACAAGTGGTAACTTTGGTGAAGGGTAAGGCAGTACACAATACTGGGGAAGCCAGCATAACTTGTACAAGGAAAGGTCATGGAAGCTCCATAAACACTTCCAAACTCCCTAAGGGACTGAATTGCTGGGCAGAGGGCTGTAGGGACCATAGTCTCAGGGAACATCTAGCTCAATTGGCATAACACAGTTTATAAAGAAAA
>NW_004443987.1:2029869-2071072 GCF_000243295.1 Trichechus manatus latirostris
AGTAATGAAGTCACTCTCAAGGTTCACCATTCAGCCAAAGTTTAGACAGCACCACAAAACAAAACTAGACTACTGGGGAACAACAATCCAGGGACAAGGCCTAGAAGGCAGGAGAGGACAGGCAAGTTGGTAATAGGGAACTCAAGTTTGAGAACGGACAGTTTTGACATGTTCTGGGGTTGTTAACCGATATCATAAAATAATGTGTGTACTAACTGTTTAATGAGAAACTATTTGTTCTGTAAACCTTCATCTAAAGTACAAAAAAAAAAAATTGGAAGAAATACCCAGAGTCACTTTACCAAAAAGAATTGATAGACGTTCATCCATTTCAGGAGGTAGTATATGATCAGGAACCAATGGTAATGAAGGAAGAAGTCCAAGCTGTGCCGAAGGCGTTGGTGAAAAACAAGGCTTCAGGAACTGACAGAATATCAACTGAGATGTTTCAACAAAAGGACACAGCACTGAAAGTGCTCATACGTCTATGCCAAGAAATCTGGAAGACAGCTACCTGGCCAACCAACTGAAAGAGATCCATAATTATGCCTATTCCCAAGAAAGATGATCCAACTGAATGTGTAAATTATCAAACAATATCACTAATATCACACGCAAGTAAAATTTTGCTGAAGATCGTTCAAAAGCACCTGAAGCAGTATATCGACAGGGAACTGCCAGAAATTCAAGCTGGTTTCAAAAGAAGACGTGGAACCAGGGATATCATTGCTGACATCAGATGGATCCCGGCTGAAAGCAGAGAATACCAGAAAAGTGTTTACCTGTGTTTTATTGACTATGCAAAGGCATTCGACTGTGTGGATCATAACAAATTATGGATAACATTGCAAGAAATGGGAATTCCAGAACACTTAATTGTGCTCATGAGGAAACTGCACATAGATCAAGAGACAATCTTTCAAAAAGAACAAGGGGATACTGTGTGGTTTAAAGTCAGGAAATGTGTGCTTCAGGGTCGTATCCTTTCACTATACCTATTCCATCTGTATGGTAAGCAAATTATCCGAGAAGCTGGACTATATGAAGAAGAATGGAGCATCAGGATTGGAGGAAAACTCATTAACAACCTGCGTTATGCAGATGACACAATCTTGCTTGCTGAAAGGGAAGAGGACTGGAAGCATTTACTGATGACAATCAAAGACTATAGCCTTCAATATGGATTACAGCTCAACATAAAGAAAGCAAAAGTCTCACAACTGGACCAATAAACAACATCATGATAAATGGAGAAAAGATTGAATTTGTCAAGTATTTCATTTTACTTGGATCCACAATCAACACCCATGGAAGCAGCAGTCAAGAATCAAAAGACTCATTGCATTGGTCAAATCTGCTGCAAAAGACCTCTTTAAAGTGTTCAAAAACAAAGATGTCACCTTGAAGACTAAGGTGCGCCTGACCCAAGCCATGGTGTTTTCAGTCTTCTCATATGCATGTGAAAGCTGAACAATGAATAAGGAAGACGAAAGAAGAATTGACGCCTTTGAATTGTGGTGTTGGCAAAGAATATTGAATATACCATGGACTGCCAAAAGAATGAACAAATCTGTCTTGGAAGAAGTACAACCAGAATGCTTCTTGGAAGCAAGGATGACGAAATTATGTCTCACATACTTTGGACATTTCAGCAAGGATCAGTCCCTGGAGAAGGACATCATGCTTGGTATAGTAGAGGGCCAGTGAAAAAGAGGAAGACCCTTAACGAGATGGATTGACACATTGGGCTCAAGCATAACAAGGATTGTGAAGATGACTCAGGACCGGGCAGTGTTTCGTTCTGTTGTACCTAGGGTCACTATGAGTCAGAACCGACTGGAGGACACCTAACAACAACTTAACCTACTTGTTTTAGGCTGTGTTCTCTAGAGAAACAAAATCAGTAAAAGCGTATAAATATATATATTGAGGGAGATTTATATTAAGACAATGGCTCACGTGATCGTAGAGGCTGGAATGTTCCAAGTTTGTGAGTCAGGCTTCTCATTATTCGTGTTGCTGCAGGGGCTGAGAAGCCCAAGATTCACAGATCAGACAGTAGGGCTCTTGCTCACAGGCTTCAAAAATTGATTAATCCCACAATCGGCAGGGAAGAGGACAGGTTAACATGCTAGCTCAAGTCCCAAGAACCGGCAGTCAGATAAACAGGAGCCAGCTGCAGGATCCAGAGTGAGCAACAGCCCAGGTGCCTTGCCAGAGAGTCCACTTGTATTCTATGCAGGCCATACCACCAAGGAAACTTCCTTTCGACTGATTGGCTATTCACAGCAGATCCCATCATGGCGGTGATCATATTATATCAAATCTCATCTTGGAAGTGATCACATCATCGTACGACTGCCAAACTAGATCATAACTGTCAAACCAATGAGAATCATGGCCTAGCCAAGTTGACACACAACGTTAATAATCACACCACTCCTAGGTACATACCACTCCTAGGTGTGTACCACTCCTAGGTATATACCCAAAAGACTTGTAGACCAATGTTCACTGCAGCACTATTCACAATAGACAAAAGGTGGAAACAACCTAAATTCCTATCAACAGATGAATGGATAATAAACAAAATGTGGTACTTATATACAATGAAATACTACTCAGCTAGTAGGAGAAATGAGGTCTTGATACATTCTACAGTATGGATGGTTCTTGAAGACATTATTCTGAGTGAAATAAGCCAATCACAAAACGACAAATATTGTATGACCTCACTTATATAAAAAGACAAGAAAAGGCAAATGTACAGAGACCAAAGTTTATTCATGGTTACCAGGAGTGGGAGGGAGGGAGGGAAAAAGAGAGGTTAACAGTGATGGAAAAATTGTATTGAATTAAGGGTAGGGTTGCACAGGTGATTATTGTAATTGCTATCAATAAGTGGTATATCTGTAAAAAGTTGAATTGGCAAAAGTTTTGTGATAAATATATTTACAAAAAAGGCAAAAAAAAATAATAAAAGCAGCTGCTGAGGCTGCTTATGTACAACCAAACACCTCATGGGATTTGGTTCCTTGGTTTGGAAGTTTAGGGTCATAGTTTCATGGAACAACCCAGTTAATTGGCCTAAAATATGTATAGTGCTTCTTTTCCAACTCCTAGTTCATTGCATAGTGCCTGGGGTCTTAAAAGCTTGCAAGCGGCCATCCAAGGCACAGCAATTGGCTTCTATTCACTTGGAGCAACAGAGGAAAAAGGAAAGTCAGGAATAGGATGAGGAAATGGAATGTGCAGGTAATTGCCTCCATGAACAACTGCCTTCTTTGCTGTGAGACAAGAAGTAATGGATGGTGTCCGGCTACCATTACCGAACATTTGGATTAAAGATTCCATAGAAAAATCCTGATCAAAAAGGGGAAAATGCATAACAGAATTTCAAATTCTCATGGACTCCAGACTTTTTGGAGCCATGGAGGGTGGATGAACTGCTGAAACTATTGGCCTGAGATAATTCTTAAACCTTAAACCAAAAATATGCCTTTAAGTCATCTTAAAACTGAACAATAGTTTAGCTTAACTAGTAAAAAATGTCTGCCTTGAGTATTATGCTGTTTTAAAAACTATCTATATGGGATCAAATTGACAATAGGAACTCAAAAGATTTGATAGGAACCTTAAGAAGGCAGTGAGTTTATGTTAATGAAGGAGGAGCAACTCAGAAAAGGAGGGTGAGAATGGTTGCACAACTCGAAGAATGTTAATCAGTGTGATGAAACTGTACATGTAGAAACTGTTGAACTGTACGTTTTGCTGTGTATATTCTCAACAACAATAAAATAAATAAAATTTATAAAAAAACCATATGTAACTATTTTACAAAAATAATTTTAATAAACTCCCAATTTTGATTTTAAAATTATCTTTATAAAAACACCGTTTTGAAAGACCAAAGAGTAGGCTAGATGTGGTTACTGCATTAATAACGATAAAAATGCCTCACAGAAGCTTATCTGTTAGAACTTAATTTGTTGCAATTTAATTTTATTGCCACCCCTCCAAGATATAGAAAACAAAATTACTTAACCCTTAAGGGAGGTTGACAACCTCATGATAGGGTCTCATTAGAGGTCGTTATTGGGTGGCAGAATGTGTTGAAATCCATGCATAACACTTCATGTGTGTTGTTGTTAGGTGCTGTGAAGTTGGTTCCAACAGAATGAAACACTGCCCAGTCTTGTGCCATCCTCACAATCGTTGCTATGTTTGAGCCCATTGTTGCAGCCACTTGTCAATCCATCTCGTTGAGGGTCTTCCTCTTTTTCGCTGACCCTCTACTTTACCAAGAATGAGGTCTTTCTCCAGGAACTAGTCCCTCCTGATAACATATCCAAAGTATGTGAGAGGAAGTCTCGCCATCCTCGTTTCCAAGGAGCACTTGGGCTATACTTCTTCCATGTGTAGGCCAAGTATATTTATTACTGCCCAGTAACAATTGGGCTTCATTTATCAGAACTCACTCTGTTCCTGATGGTGAGAAGATGCCTGGGAGGGGCCGCTGGATTATGGAGAATGCAAGCTTATGCCTCTTACTTCTTATATTGAACCTTCCAACTCAATTGTTTTTTTGAAAACTAAGAAACAAATTCATATTAACATATTAAATATGAAATATGATAGAACATGGGGAAATTGATGCATTATGCTGGATTTTGAGATATGGAGAAAGCTATTTGTTATTTGGCATTTGGACTAAAACAAATGAAAGTGCTGGCAGCCACTTTATCTTCTGAATATTTAATCTTACTCAAAATTTGGCCTATTCGTATATAATTTTCAGGTATATAACACAGCTTTAACCTTAAACAGTAGTAAAAACAATGTTGTAAATCAAAAAGAGAGTGCCTGAGAAGAATAAAATCTGTAATAGCTATTTATATATTACCTTTTGCAAGTCTCGACAAATATGAATTTTATCCATAAGACTTCCTTAATTTCAGCCACCAAAGAAATCCAGCTATCTCTGACAGGGCCATTGAAACAAGTGCTGAGACAATTCTAGGGTGAGGCATTTCAAGTGAAGAATGGAAGTTATGCAGTTAAATGATCATAGATTCCAGCTTCTGACCTGCTCTTCAGCCTGGAATGTAGCCAGGATATTATCTCCCTACTTCTCTTCCTGAAAAGCTTCCAGGAGATTTTAAGTGACCCATAAAGTTCAGCTCCTTTTGTTCTACATCTTATTGAAAGCCAGTACCATTGACCCCAATGGGTTGAAGTTTCCTAGTCCATGTATGCTGAGAGGAGCACTATCATCTTGATGTTGGCTGGGTGAAGAGCTAATTTGCATTGGAGGTAGGGAACATGGGAAACTTGCTCCTGAGTGCCTTGCATGTAAGAAGGTAGAGAGTCTATCACTACATTTTACTTCTGAGCTGTGATTTATTCAATATGTCCAGGGACTTTTTAAAATGAACTAGAGGTTCCGATAAAGGCCTTGACTTTAAGATATATAACCTGTGATTAAAAATAAACCCAGCTCAAAGCAGGAGAGTGACCTTTGCAAAAGCAGTAATGGGATATTTTGGTTCTTTTTACCATGCTGAAATAGGTCTATTTAATCCTGCAAATGGGGTAGATAAAAAAAAAGAGTGGCAATTAAGGAGACCTCAATCAGTACCGGATGTGGTTTGGAGTGAGAAGACGCTGTATCTTTGAAATGAATATATGCAGAACACCTGGACTGTTCATGTGACTTGCACAAGTAAGATATATAACGGTCTTTGTGTGATGACATATATATCCATATAAGCTGAAACGTATACTGCATGCTGATGAAAAAAAGATGTGTACTATCACAGTGTGTATTCTCTTAGGGAATTGGCCTGAAGACATTAATGTCACTTTTTCAAAATGATTATGTTTCTGTTGGGAGTAGCTTTAGCATTATAAACTCCTGGTCCTTTATCTTTCAGCAAGCCAGACTTTAGGCGTGAGCTTCCCTCTAAAAGACCCTATGAGTTTCTTTTATTCCTTCAGGATTCTAGGACAGTTCTGAGCTTTAACACATTGCCTTGAGTATGGGATTGGAGTGACCTGAAAAAGTTAAAGGATCCTCCCCAAGGGCCATTTAATTAGAAGTGCTTATTTACTGCAACAGGGAATATGGTCAATTCAATAGCTGATTGTTATTTGAAATTTCTTCCTTTCCCTGTAATTTGATGATGGAAAACAGAGGGTTATGCTGGATAGAATTTATGCAGTATTTATTTTATTTTTCTACAAATGTTTGCCTCTTTATACTTACAGCTCCCTAGATGGAGTAAAGTGTTTTGATGAAGGGTAGACTGAGGTGAAGCAGTAGCTCTCATCAGCTGCTTGACATAAATTATGTCTCCAACTATTTCAAAATGGAAAAACGTGGAAAAGACTGTGAAAGGGCCCTGGGTGGCAGGTAACTGCACTTGAGACAGACGTGTTAGACAACTTGCTTCAAAGGCACAAATCTATCCTTAGCTATCGCCCAGTGGTAGGGTAAGGTGGGGAGCTTGTTTCTCTTTCTGCATTGAGGTATCAGGGACCAGTTAAACTCACTCGTGCACTGAGTGTGGAATGGCATGCTATGTTTGTTAATGCTGCTGCGTTTCTTTACAACTGCCTGCTCACCTTTGTTGGGCGGGAGCCTCTGACTGCCTCTGGAATGCCAAGCAACACGACAAATGATCTGCCAGTATTTTCCTGTTAGTCCTGTGTAGTGAGGATTTGGCTGATGAATTAGGCCCCAGAAGGTATTAGAAAAGCAGCTTTTATTCTCTTCTTCAGGATTCTTGTAGCACTTTGTATTTCTCTCTAGTAGAGCAATTATTGTGCTGAATTGTAATTATTCATGTTTGTCTTTCCCAGTAGACTGTGAGTTCCTTGATGGCAGGTACTTTGCCTTATTTATCCTTGTATGCCCAGGGTCTCACACACTTTCTGGCACATAGTAAGAGCTCAGTAAATGCTTGTAGACCGAATGAAGGAATGGGTGAGTGAGAAAAGTGTTAGACAAGGCTCTGAGGTCAAACAGGCCATGACTTCACCAATTATAAGACTGCTAGTGGTTTCATGACGCTTGAGTTATTAGGGCCTAAGATAGTGCTTTTAGGCCTGGGCACCCATGTTCTGTTCTATGGGGCAGGGTGGTATTAGTGTCTTCTCTTTGGAGAAGATGCCTGTTTCTGAGCAGTCATTTCCTCCAAACCTATGAGAGTGTGAGCATAGCACCCTGAACTTCTCATTGATTAGACACATCACAATTGTAATAGATTGTTTTTTTCTGTGTTTGTGTGATTACTTGACTGATATTTACATTCTCCACTAGACTGTGAGTCCAATGATGGAAGGTAACCACATCTTCTTTTGCTCACTATCATATTCCCAGGATCTAGCATAGTTCCTTGCAGAGAGTGGGTACTCCATGAATGACTGCATGGTTGGCAACACAATGATGGCTTCCCTTATTCACGCAGATTTTTTTTTTTTTAAACTTTTCTGGAATAGGCAAATAAACTTACATCTGTCTTCTCAGCATTAAGCTGAAAACTTTTTTCAGGGTCCAATCTAACATTTGACTATCCAGTCTCTTTTCAGAAAGCTTTAATAAAATTGCTTCTAATAATTTGACCAGATTATTGATTTTTTTTTTAAATGTCCATCTTCAAAAGTGACATGTTTGTTTTTAAGTTTGGAAAACACTGCAGTTTTAATCTCAATGGAGCCTTTCTGTTAATTTTTAAAAAGAATGAGTGTTTGGCTGCTTCACAGGCTTCTCTCAAGGGGAAAGGGCTTTAGTGTGACACTTGGTAATTTAGCCATTAAGGTTAATGTTCATCTTTTGTCTATTGAAACTTCTAGGGTAGGCAGTGCAAATAGCTTAGCAGGTAGTTTTAAAGGTCATGTGCAAAGGAAAAAAAAATCTTGCATCACTGCTGGAAATGTCCTTAGTAATCAGTGACTGCTTATGGGAGGAGGCGGCTGAGGGACTCTCTCAGCTCATCTGTCTTGTCTTTTCCTGTGGGTCACTTTGTGATGGATTTTAAGTTGATAGCAGCAGCCTGGAAGGCAGCTAGCTATGCATATCTTTGCTTGCTGCCTTTGTGAAGTCAGTAAGTTAAAAAAAAAAAAAAAAAACAATGACTTTAACTTTTCTCTTTTCCTCTTCAGTCTCTGAACTCTACCTCTGAGGTGAGCCTGACAAGGATAGGAGCAAAGAACAGGCTTCTCTGTTGACAGCCTGTAGCACTGGTCAAACCTACCTTTCACAGAAGGAGTCAGAACAAGAATGATGGGATTCTCAGCCTATTCCCCTGCTGTTACTTTTCATTTCAGCCTGTGACAAAGCCATGTCTCTGTCATCTCTCTGGCCTGCTTCAATCCTCTGTAGAATGCATGAATTGAGCTCTGCCCAGTCAGGTTTGACCATACCATGAACCCCTCGTAAGTGGATCTGGAGCTCCTCCAGGGAAACTAAAATTTAATCCACCACTCCCGATTTCTGCTGAGACCACTGACTTACCTTCCTTCGAGATTTCGTTGAGTTATTGGTACTTTTTCTTTCTCCTTCTTCTTTCTCCAAGTAGTAAAAGCATGGGTTGCGGCTGCTTGAAGGATGGAAGAAAACCTAGAGTTTTAAAAAAATGGTAGCTCCGAGGCAGACATTTAGGAGTGACTTTAATAGCTCTTTCAGAAGAGTGAACTGTACCTTTGGGCTTATTGAAGTGGCCCATTGAGAGAGAGATCACAGAGTGAGTCTGCCACAATGACAAAATGAAAAATGCATTCCTACACAGGGCATCCAATAGCTGATTTGCATATGGATTCAGTAGTGAGATAGGAGTCTGCTTTGCATTTTCTTTTGATATCTACTTCTCAGAATATAACAGCAGGTTTGGGGGATTATATTTTAGAGAAAAAGTTATATTTTCAAAATCCTGTTGATGACTTCATCTAGTTCCTCTATCCCTTCTTTTCCCTGCTCTGCCCTTCCCTTCTTCCCTGAGTCATATGCTGAGAATTCTTTCAAATAAGGGAGAGATTTTTTGTTGTTGTTGTTGCTCCTATACTCAACTTCTTTTTGTTTCCTATAAATTTGTGGTCTTCCATTTTTACTTTCGAATGTGAACTTGATGACAAGCTTTTATGCAAGACACCAGAGAAGGACGAGGAATGGCTGAACAGATTTCCAAAGATTCAACTCAGAAAAGAATGTAGTTTTGTTTGAATTTTTATTTCATTTTGCAAAAGTGAAGTCTACATCTTATGGCTACAAACCAACTTGGATATACTAGGGCCTCTTTTATGACATTTAATTTTGAACATCAAACAAGAGTAGAAAGGCCGGAACATTGGAAATAACAAACGAGTAAAGAACTGAGGTTTTGACTATATTTTTGAGTCTAAAGTTAGCTTTTATTGACAATACGAAAATAGAGAAGGGTGAGTCCCCTTGATCCCTCCAGAGTCTTGCAAATAGTATTCTTGAGTATGCCATCCATAATCATAATAATAGCCATGCTTTGTACATCTGCAACATAGTAGGTGTTATATATATTATATAATTTTAATACAATAGCTCTGAAAGATACATATTATCTCCATTTTACAGATGAGGAGACCGAGGTTTAACCAATGTTGCATAATTAATTAGTGTTGGAATTATTGCACTCCAAGTCCGTGAACTTTTCACTTTACATTATCTCCTTTTGTATGGTGGAGTAAGATGATTCAAAAGGTTACTTTGTCTTTCAGTTATCAGTGTTCTCTCCCCATATACCATCCTGGGGTGGCTTCAGGGAAACAGAAAATAGTTCCATAAATGTAAAGTATATTCCAGGACTTCTGTATTACTGGAAAAATGAAATGTGGTATATCATTATTTCAGTCAAAACTTAGTATCAAATTTGGGTGGATCATATATACAAAGATACTTGGGAATAATTATGGACCAAGCATGACCACAAGGTGATGATTCAAGGACCAGCTCTTTGGGGATCCTCAATACAAGGAGAGCCTCCTAATTTGCTCAAAGGAGAAAGGAACATACATATGCTGTGGGCCACTGCATCTCTATCCACGGAGTGGAACACCATCACTCCTTCAGAATAAGTTATAGAAGAAAGCTAAAGACCATAAAGGTAAATATTTCCCACTGAAATTACTTATGTGACCAGCCTTCTTAATATGAACGTTGTCATGGGATCTGTGCAGCCAGACCTTGTGAATTTTATATTGCTGAGTGCTGGACTTTGTTGTATTCCTTTAAAGAGACTTGGAATTTGTTCTGCCATATAGTTATGTTACATGGGATTGGTTTGATCATTTTGAGTCTTGCTTTTAAGCTTTGTTAGTGTGAGTATAGGACTAATTTAGCTCAAATATGTAGGCAATAACTTTCTGAGGACCCTACCCTAAGATCTATGTGTTAAAAGATATCTCTACTCTTGCTGGTAGAAATATGAACTTCTTCTAGCCCAGTTTGGACTCCAACAATTTTTCGGTTTAGTAACTTCCAGTGATTCTTGGTAGTGAAATGGGAAGTAGATTTTTGTATTCTGATTTAACTGCTATGTGTCAGCCACTAACCTAGGCATTTTTTCATTCATAAATTATCTCTTACATATTCTTCTTATCATTACTGTTCTCACAATATGTCCTTGCAATTAGCATTTCTTATTTGACAGTCCAATAAGAAAATAAGTAATGCTGGATTTCTGACTCTAATGGCCACCTCCTCCCCCTTTCGTGATGATATTCCTTGAACAGGGTTAGACATTGAGAATATATTGATATATGACTTGTTTCTTTCCACTTATCTATTCCTTCATTCCAAAACGTTAATACTTAAGGGCCGCGCTGCCTGGAGGAACACATTCTCACCTCCAAGGACATCTTCAGAAGACCAAACCAAATCCAAGAACTATTTTTACCTTAGAAAACTCAAAAGGCCAGGATGTTATCTTAATAAGATAGGATTTTGTGGCTCTTACCTCAGAATTTCATGGTATTCTACCCACTTTGTAGCACAGGCAGCTGCTTCTGGTTTTGACTTGGTTGGCCACCCTCCCCTAGTCTGTTTATTCTTGACAGAAGGAATATAGCCCACATGGTACCCAAATATACTTTACATCCTTTTGGCCCAATTATACATTTTATTGCCTGTAATCAACCATTTTTAGTGTCTGAATAAAGTGGATTTTTTTTTTGTATGTATCATTAGGAAGTGTATTGGCTCATCAGGGTACTTTTTTTTTTTTCCAATTGACTAGTTAGTTTTAACCTATAAAAGCTGTTAGCCTCTTCCATCTTGTGAGATGCTTTAGGTTTAAGGAAACAGTCATATGGTTTGCAGTCTGTGTTTTAAGAAAGGTCACTTTGAGGTTTTCTTTTTGGCTTTTCCTGGCTGAGCTATCTGTCTGTCATGTCACATTAGACTTTTTCAAGGATCATACCATGCATGACACGTGAAGAGACTCAGTCTATCATGAAAATAAAGCCCATGCATGTGAAAATGGAAAAAAGATGCATCTTGTTGAAAAACAGGTCATAGAAGTAAAAAACGTTATTGGAAGATAAATTCTGAGTCTGAGAAGCAAAGGCCAGAGAGGGCAGCCTTGATACAGTTTTCAGCTGGTTTTGAGCACAGTCTTGTCCTGAGTGGCCAAGAGGAGATTATTTCTATAAAAAGGCACAATTGAGGAACATTTGAGTTTATCTTCTAGCCTTTTGGCCCCCTTCTCCCCCCCCCCAAAAAAAGAAACAACACCAATCCCATTGCCATCGAGTCGAATCTGACTCACAGACACCTTATAGAACAGAGTAGAACTGCCCCATAGGGTTTCCAAGGAGTGGCTGTTGGATTCAAACTGTCGACCTTTTGGTTAGTAGCTGAGCTCTTAACCACTGGGCAAGGAAGGGAAAATGTGGAGTGCTTCATCTGAACAGAGTTTGCTTCCTTCTGAGCTTAAGAGTTCCTTGTAGCCGAAGCCAAAGCCCCTTGGTGGACCAAACTCCAGGGGTCTGTGCAATGGCTAACTTCAAAGTACCTTGGGGAAATTTGAAGCAGCACAGCATAAAAATGTCCAAAGATCTGAAGAAAACTTTGTGGAAAGTTATTGTGTTTTCTTCCTGAAATACATAAATAATAATATTAAATAATATAGTTTGGAACCCAAGCCAGTGTGCAATTGATTCTCTTCTCCCTGTTTCGTCTCCTGTAAATGAAGTATAATTTATAGACTCATATATTTCTCCCATCTCCTTCACCTCCAAGATCAAGGACATACTTAACGTGTTTCTGTACTTAGATTTCCTTTTTCTCTGGTTCTGTCCTTGATCCCTCGGAGTTTACTTTTGACTTTTCTTCCTCATGAAACTTCTCCCCTAAGCTAAAAAACAAAATTAAAACAAAACAAATTCTCTTTCATCCATGCCAAGTTAGTGCTTTTTTGTGCTTATCTTATTTGACAGTACTGCCCCAGCTATCAGCTGTCCCTCTCCAGGATTCTCCAAGTCCATGTTCTCTCAGAATTGCTTTCAATGGAAAGCCTGCCCATTAGTGTCTTCTTTCAGCCATTCCCTTAGAATGCTTCAGGTTTTTCTTCCCTAGCCTTGACTTTGCTCTGAGCCTTTTTAGACTAGCTCCTTTATCATATACAATATCTCCCTCTCTTCACTGCTTCTTCTTTTCCTAGAAACAAAATCAACTTTACAAGCCCTTTAAAATAATAGGAATGATAAACCTGACCCCAAAGAGCTTCTAATTTTTGCCGTCCTTACTAGCAACCATCCTGTTGTTCTTACTCCTATTATTACCAGATTTTTCAAGAGTAGCCTATTCTTGTTACTGTGACTTCCTTTACCTGTAGTCTGTCATTTGTTCCATCACTCTAAATAAAATATTCTAGTCAAGACCCCTACTGATGTAGGATTGTTTTTCTGGGTTGGAAGGATTAGGATCATAATCTTATGGGACACCTCAATCAATTGGCATAATATAGTTCATAAAATTATGTTTCATATCCTAGTTTGGTGAGTAGTATCTGGGGTCTTAAAACCTTGTGAGTGGCCATCTAAGATACAATTATTGATCTCTACTTGTCTGGAGCAAAACAGAAAGAAGGAAATCAAAGACTCAAAGAAGAAATTAGTCTACAGGTAAAATAGTCTACGCGAACCGCAGCCTCATCTACTCTGAGACCAGAAGAACTAGATGATACCTGGCTACCACTACTGACTATTCTAATCCGGGCCACAATAGATGGACCCTGATAGAAAGGGAGAAAAATGTGGAACAAAACCTCAAATTTCAAAAACAAAACACACACACACACTCAAACAAACCAAACTTACTGGACTGATTGAGACTGGAGGAATCCATGAGACTGTTGCCCTGAGATACTCTTTAAACCTTGAACTGAATCTAACCCTTGTCGTCTCCTTGTAGATAAAGAATAGATTGGCTTACAAAATAATGAATATCACCTATAAGTATTGTGGTCCTTAAAAAATCACCTATATGAGACTAAAGGGTCAACAATACTTTAAAATAAAGATGAGAATGTAAGGGGGCAGGGAAACTAGATTAACGGAAACAGAACAACCAGAATGGAAATAATGAGAATGTTCACACATTTTGAAGAATGTAACCAATGTCACTGATTAATTTGTGTAGAAATTGTTGAATGGGAAACTAAATTGCTATGTAAACTTTCACTGAAAACACAAAATATTATTTAAAAAGAAGGAAAAAATTGTTAGTGTAGAGTTGGAAGTTCACTGGACGTGATACAATTCATGATATGAGTGTCAGAGGTAATTCTAACTAGATATTAAATGTTCTCACTTGACACCTGGTTGTAAAAAACAAAAAAAAGGCTCCTACTGATTTTGAAATAATCAAATATAGTGGCCTGCCTGTCTTTCTCTTGTTCCTCAATCTTTCTTCAACTTTGTCACTTTTAAACCAACCTTCCTTGTGGGAGGGTATTATTTATAGAGATATAAAATAAAAAATAAAAGTTTCCCAATCATAATGTGTATTCCTCATTTCCACTCCCAAGAAGTAATAACTGAAACAGTTTATTTATATTTTCCAGTCATTTTCTGTGCATAATCAAACATCTTTTAATATAAAAGTGGTCATATTATATACAGTCTGTTTTATAGATTGCTTTCTCCACTTACAAATAGTCTTGGAGAGAATTTCATGTGAGTATATACAGACTTACCTCATTAAAAAATGACTGAAAGGTCTTCCTTTTTAAGGATGAATCATATCTTATTTAACAGGTCTCCCATTGATGGACATTTAGCTTGTATCCAAAGTATTGCTTTCACAAACAGTGTTACAGTGAACATGTTTATACAAGCAAAAGTATTTGCATTGGATTGCTTGTGTAAATATAGCCATAGAATAAATTTGTAGATTTGGAAATGCTATCATCCCTCCTCTCTTTAAATATGGACATTTTAACTAATAATTACATAGCAAATACCCATGTAACCACCATCGAGATTAAGAAATGGAATATTTGCCTATTTTAGAACATCCTTGTTTTCCTCTTCTCTACATCCTCCACCCTCTCCATCACCCAAGTAATCACTAATTTGAATTTTATGTTAATAATATTCTTGCTTTTTAAAAACATCATTTTACCATATATATGGTAAGTTTACATACACACATAAATCTGCAGATATTGCTAGGTTGTGTCTGTTTTTCTTTAACTTTTATGTACATGGAATCGTACTTCTGTGACTTGCTTCTATATTACATTGTCTAATTCATCCATGCTAATATGCCCAAATCCTCTGTGTTACAAGTCTTTTTTCTCCATTGGCTTCCTATCATCCTGGATATTCTCTTACCTTGCTCATCTTCCTCTTTAGTTTTCTTCACAGACTTTTACCCATTTCTTTAGTGTATCTGTTCTCTGACTTTTTGTCCTCTGCTCTCTGCTCTTCATTTCAATTTCCACTCAGTGATCTTATCCCTTTTTGTATCTTCCATTCTCTTGTTTATGTGAATGACTCTCAGATCTGTATTTCTACCTCAAAACTCTTTCCTGAGCTCTAGTCTTACCATCTTCAACATTTTTACTTGTATATCTTGCTGTAGCACCTTAAAGTATATTGGATTCATATAACATTTATTGGATATATATATATATATATATATATATTATTCCAGACTCTGTTCTAGGGTGCTGAAGATTCATAGATGAATAAGACATGGTCCTGAAATTTAATAAAAAAGACAAGTGTGTAAACCTGCATAAAACATCACATGAATTTATTGTATTCTCCAAGACTAGCTCTCCCTCTTAAATTTCCTACTTCTGTTAACATTGCCATCATTTTTCCCCTTACTCAGGCTCATCCAGTTGTCTTAGCCTTTTTTTCTCCCTGAGCCTCCTCCCTCCTTTGGTCTTCAATCTTTTTCTCCCTTGCTGTACATGATGATTCAGTCATTATATTATATTAATTTTTTACTCTTGCATACAAACCTTCCTCTTTCTTCCCCTTAACACTTCTTTCAAAAGGTCTTCTCTCTTCACATGGGCTGTCACAAATATTTCTGTCTCTTCTATCTCAAATTAATTGCATGTTGTATACTGCTTAAGCTTTCTCATATCCTGTTCTTAATATTGTTGTTACTCACCCACTCAAAAACATTCAATAGTTGTCTGCTGCTGTGATAGTTAAGATTGTGTGTCAACTTGGCTGGGCCATGATTCTCAGTGGTTTGGCAGTTATAATGTAGTTTGGCAGCTATGTCATGATGCATTCACCTCCATAATGAGATCTGATATAGTGTAATCACTTCCATGATGAGATCTGCTATGAACAACCAATCAGCTGAAAGTCAATTTCCTTGTGGGTGTGGCCTGCATCCAATATAGGTAGACTTTCTAGCACAGCTTGCTGGCTTTTGCTCGCTCTGGATCCTTGTCTGACCTCCGGTTCTTAGAACCTGAGCTAGCAGCTTACCTGTCTATCTTGGGATTCACCAGCCTCCACAGCCTGTGAGTCGTGCCCTGCCAACTTACCCGCAGATCTTGGGATTCACTGGTCTCCACAGCTTGTGAGCCAGAGGCCTGCTGTCTGACCTGTCAGTCTTGGGCTCACCAACCCCTGCAGCTACGTGAGTCAGGAGAAGCCTCCGGCCTGACCCACGGACTTGGGGTTTTTCAGCATCTACAACTGGGTGAACCTTTTCCTTGATATAAATCAATCTCTCTCTCTCTTTCTCTCTCTCTCTCTCTCTATATATATATATATATACATATATATGTGTGTGTGTGTGTGTATGTGTATACACATTCACTGGTTTTGTTTCTCTAGAGAACCCAGCCTAAGACAGCTGCCTATTGAATAAGATCCAAACCCCAGAATCTCATCTTTAGGGCCAGCTACACTCTGACCCCAAGCTCTCTTGTCAACTTTCTCTCCTCTCACTGATTTCTTGTGTAAGGAATTGCAAACTCAAATACCATAGGCATTGGGCAGGTAATGCAAATTAGTGAGTCTGGTTGCGGGAGGACTGTGATGAACTTGGAAGCACATTTGGCATCTAAAGGGTACAGCTAATGACTAAGCTTAAGCTGATAGTTGTCATGTGGGAACTGCAAGCCCACTGTTGCCAGATTTTTCATTTTTTCAAGAGAAGCCAAAATTCAGATTTTTATATGAAATCTTTGCATTTTTAGATGTTGGCAGCCACTTTAAAAAATGGTTTAGTCAAAAGAACACACGGCTGAGGGCTGCCAGTTTATGACTTCTGCCCTATATAAACTCTAGCCAGGCTGATATACCATTTGAATTCTCACCTCTATTCTGTCTGCCTAGGATATCTTCAGTCATTTTCTCAGTTTATCACAATCTCCTAAAACCCAGCTTTTTGGGGGAAGGTTTCCTTGGCCAGAAAATCTAACTTCCTAAGATACTTATTGTCCGTTTTAATCTTTTGGCATTTAAAAAAAAAACCTCATATTTTTGATTATTTCTCTTTTTCTTCTTGTTCTCATGTTAGTTTAAATATAGTTTTCTATGATTATACAGAGAATATAAATTCATGGTATAAAATTTGAAATGTACAATCATTTATATGACTAAAATAATAATGACCCATTGTCTTACCACTAAACAATAAGCACTGTTAACATTATTATATTTTCTTATTTTTTTCTAGGCATTGTGAGTGCTATTTCTCTATCTATGTCTATCTATCTCCAGATTGCTTCCCTAAAATATCGTACCAGTTTACATTCCTATAAACAATGTATAAGAATATCCTTTTTCCCATCACTATTCTCAGCTCTGGATCCTTCCATTCTTTTTAATCTTTGCCAATATGATAGGGGAAGTGGTGTATCATTGTCTTTTTATTATGCATTTCTCTGAATAGCAATGAATTTGGATGCTTTTCCATGTTTATCAGCCATTTGTCTATCTTTTCTTTGTAAATTGTATGATGATGTTCTTTGTCCACTAATCTGTTAAGGTTTTGGTGATTATTCTTATTTATTTAAATGTGCCCTTTATATAGTAAAATCATTAGCTTTTGAAAAATATTTCAAGAAAATACTGTAGTTTGTTAAAATATTTTTACATAATTCTTAGAATTATAGAAAGTTAATAATTTTCAATGTTTTTAAATCTATTGATCTTTCCCATTGTGGTATCTTCTGTTGCTCTTAAGCTCATTCAGTTCTTCTTCATCTTGAGATCATGTTAATATTGACATGCTTTCTTCTAATTAACCATTTAAAAACATTGAACTCTTTAGTCCATTATGTTGGTGTGTGATACAAAGTTCTAAACAGAATTTCTTTTTCTGAAATAACTTATATTTTCTCTTTATTGAATAACTCTTGTGTTTTCTATTCATTGATGATGTCACTTTACTCATTTATTTGACTCTTATGCCTCTTAGCTCTACAATCTGGGTTTGTTTGTATGCTTTTTTTTTTTTTTTTTTTTTTAACAACAATATAGATATTCTTTGTACAAATTGCTTTGTGTACTTGAGCTGTTTTTTTTTTTTCCTATTGCTATGTCTCTCTACTTTTGCACCAGTCCCACATTTTTAGCTTTGGAGTAAAAACTTGGGAGTGTGCTTTAATATACAGTAGAGTGAAAAACAGTAGCTACTCTTTTTCTCCGAAAGTTAGATATTTTATACACATGTTCCAAATAGATTGTTGGCTATTTGAGGACAAAGGCTGCGCCTTGTTCATCTATTTATCTCCATCTGCCATCCACCATTTTGGCCAATACAGTGTATTGAACAATTCAATCTCTAGAATTTATTATATGGTTCACAAGTTTTTGTCCTTGTATTCATGTTTTGCATGCCCAAATCCACCTGTGCATCTCAGGATCTTTTAAATTCGAACTCATATCTGAGTGTGTTTCTTGGATACTTTTCATTCTTAAGTCTGAGTGCACTTTTGTACTCTTGCAGCTCTGGTTTCCTGGAATACATTTTTTTTCCAATGTCATGCAATACATTCAGCAAGTTTTACTTATGGGAAGACCCTTCTAGGGAGAAGCAGAAGCAACATTCTGGCAAAATGGAACCTATTACATACTAACTGAAACTTAACATTTCTTCTTTCTTCTCCCTCACCATCTTCTATTTGTGTCATGTCAAGATATCTGGACTCTTCTTAAATGCTGTCTTTGTTCCTCCTTCTCTAGTCCTAGACACTCATTTATTTATTTAAAAGTGGGCTTACCCACACATTTCACTTTAAAACCACTACTTAAAAGCTTGGGCTATTATTTATCTGTTTCTGACCTTGAGCCCCAAATTCATTGTTTTTAGCCTTCTTGCAATGTACTGCTCATTCTATAAAATATGCAAATGGCAGTAGCTCAAATAACTATCTTTCTCCAAGTAGTTCATTGAGCTTCTGTCTTCATTTATGCCAGGGTTTGGTGTACTCTCCACTTCTAGGCCCTTTCAGTCTCTGCCTATGCCAGCCAGGTAAAAGCTCATTTACCAAGAAGGCTCACATATGAAAAGATGTCTGGATGCTGCTTTGACCCCTGTATATATCTCTCGGAGGGTTGTGTCATCTTCACTAGTAGAGATACCTCCTTCTTCCATCTGCCATAAATTAAAAAAAAAAAAAAATTTCTGTAGAGTTGATTCTGACTCATAGCGACCCTATAGGACAGAGTAGAACTGCCCCATAGAGTTTCCTTTTCTGCCATAAATAGAGCACCCAAATACTGTTTCAGGTCTAGTCAATTTCTGTTTCTTTGGCACCACCACAGAGACAGCACCCATAGCCATATACTTCCTGTGTAGAGAAAGAATAGGCAGACTGTTGGTTGATCTATACATTTCTACGGTGTCTGTCACTAAGTGTTTTGACAGATGCCAGAGAGAAAAACTCAAAATGACCTTTATAAATAAGGAAAAAGATATCCTACTGGAGAAAAAAAAAAAGATAAAAGGATGGATTATAATGGGGAGAAGAAAACCTAAATTCCCCAAATACAGAGTTGAAAAAGACTGACTAGTCCCAAGCATCACAGACAAAGATCCGAGAGTCATAGCAGATCACAAGCTAAATATGAACAAACAATGCAGTGCCATGGTGAAAAAAATATAACTATGCTAAATGTATAAAGTGATCCTCCTATTAGATTGAGGAGTTTAAGAAAACCGCATATAAAATTTATTATTATTATTACTTATAATCATCACTAATATTTATTTTACATTGAATAAAGCCCTTTCATGTACATTATAAATTCATTTGATCCTGACAATGACCCTGTGAGGTTTTTTTTTTTTAATTTAATTTATTTTATTTTATTTTTATTGTACTTTAGGTGAAGGTTTACAGAACAAATATTTTCTCATTAAACAGTCAGTACACATATTGTTTTATAACATTGGTTAACAACCTCATGACATGTCAACACACTCCCTTCTTGGCCTTGGAGGACTTTGTTTTTTTTTGTTTTTTGTTTTTGGTGAAAATATACATAGCCAAAGATATACTACTTCAAAAATTTCTACATGTACAACTCAGTGACGTCGATTAGGTTCTTCCAGTTGTGCTGCCATTCTGTGAGTTATTTTTTATTATCATAATCCCCATTTAACAGATGGGATAACTAATACTCAGGGTAAGTGAAATGCCTGAGGGAATACAGAGAGTTCTGGCTTTAAACTCAGGTCTTTCGATTTCAAATTTGATGTGAATTCCCACTATACCATACTGCCTTGTAAGAAGAAAATAAGTAGAGGAAGATTACTCATATAAAATAATATTTTTTAAAATTTTAAAATTATTTTATAGTTTCCAGTTAATAAGTTGCCCTAGTGAATTTTATATAGAGATGGATTTGCAATACTCAAATTCACAACCAACTTTCTGGAAGGAAGCTCATTGTATAAAAGGAAGTACATTTAAACACAGTTATCGATGTATATAGCACAATGATTCTGATCTTGATCATCCCACTAAAATAGATATGGAGATATCAATAGTCAAAGAAACTGTGGCCCACAGATTAGAAAAATAAGTCCTATGAACAGGGAAGAATTCAGGGTTGTTTAATTAGCAAGCAATAAAGGGAGAGAGATAATATTGGTCTTTGTAAGAAAGGTTTTCTGGGCAAGAAGCAGCTCACAGACGGAACAATATAAAATATGCTTCATTCATTCATTCATTTTCTTCAACTGTCTAATGTGTGCCAGTTACTTGACTAAGTACAGGGGACACAAAGATAAGTAGAATATTGCCCCTTCTCTCAATGGTCTTCTGTTGGGGTGGTGGACGATGCATAAATAAACAACAACATTATTATATAACTAGCATAATAAAGATATGTGTGCCCAGAATGCTTAAGGGGTAAGGAGCTAATTTAATCAAAGGGTGTCAGGAAGTGGTTCAGAATGAGTGTGTTCTAGTTGATTTTTGAAGCTTGACTAAAACAGCAGGAGAGATCTCAGTTGGACTTCAGCAAGAATTTTTAAATATTAGCTTAAAAACTGGATGATCTATTAAAGGAGGTAAGCATTTTTTTTTAAATCTCTGGGAGTTTTAAAGGTAGAAGATAATCTGCCCAAAGACAGGAGAATGTACCACATGATCCTTTAAGCAAGACCTCTTCTAACTCTCATGTTTTTCTAATAAATCGAGGACTGATCCTGCATTCCCAAAGATTTGCAAAATCAGCCAGTAGACATAATAGAAATCATGCAGTGTACCTAAAAGAAATTCAGTAAGAATGCTTTATTCCATTTATGCTTGGATTTTACGTGGATCTTTGTTTGAAGAGAAATTAAGTGTGTTTGTTGTAAGCAAATGCTTATGTACTCTCAGCTAAGCAATATTGTGAAGCAGTAGAAGGAGGTGGTGCTGGGGATGAGGCAGTGGGACTGAGAAGTGTGCATGCTGCCAATGCATTTTATAGAAGAAAAGGAGGATTATTGCCTCCTGGTGATTTTTTTAAAAATATGTGGTTGTGTTAGAAAAACTGTCATAACAAATCTGGGAGAATGCATCAAAGTAGAGGCTTATAGGGATCACTCGCATCTGAGGATCTTGAATCTCTTTCAGAATGTCTTGGTATCAAGGCTCAGCTTGCTTCAGAGGGAGTGGATTTCCAAGACTTATTAAAGCTCTAAGAGGCAACATGGTTTAATGATTAAGAGTACAGAACCTGGAACCAGACTGCTTGGGCTTAAATACTAACAACTGTGCAGTCTTGGACAAGTTTTTTTAACCTCCCTGTGTCTCATTTCTTTCATCTATAAAATGCGGATGATGCTCATAAAAGCTATCTACTTTTTATGGTTGTAATGAGGATTGAATGATTTAATACATATAGGAAAATTCGAATACTACCTGGAGCATGGTAAGTGCCATATGCGTCCATCACTTTACAGTTTTCAAAGCCATCCCTCCCAACCTTGTGAGAAGGGCTGGACAGATTACGTTAACCACATCTGGCAGATGAGGTTACAGTCTTTGAGTAGCTTGCTCCATGTCATGTAGAGTCAGGATTTGAATCAGACCTTCAGGACTCATCTAGCACTCTTTCTACTCAGTCACACTTGTCATTGAGCCCACATTTCTTCCTAGGACTTCTTTAGACAGCAGAGGAAAATAGATATGCTTGCCTGTATTACTTTTCTGTTGCTGTGTAAAAGGAGTCCCACAAACTTAGGTGCTTCAAACAGTACTCATTTATTATATCACAGTTTCTGTAGGTCAGGATTCCAGGCACAGCTTAACTGGGTCCTTTGCTTCAGGGTCTCACAAAGCTCACAAGGTGTCAGCCAGGGCTGCGCTCTCATGACAAGGGAAGGATCTGCTTCAAGCTTATTCAAGTTGTTGGCAGAATCTAGTACCTTCTGGCTGTAGAATTTCTGACAGCTTCTTCTTGAAAAGCCCACAACGGAGAGAGTCTCTGTTGCTTGGAGTTTCTCATTTCAGGGGAGGCCTGTTTAAACAGTTCACCTGATTAGATCAGTTCCAACAAGGATAATCTCTCTTGAGATTAATTCAAAGTCAATTGGAGTTCCTAGGTGGTACAAATGGTTAACAAACTTGACTGCTAACTGAAAGGTTGGAGGTTTGAATCCATCTAGAGGCGCCTTGGAAGAAAGGCCTGGAATCTACTTCCGAAAAATCAGTAATTGAAAACCCTATGAATCACAATTCTGCTCGGACACACACAGGATTAGCATGAGTCGGAGTTGACTCGATGGCAACTGGTGTTTTTTGGTTTAATTACACCTGAAAAATCCCTTCACCTTTGCCATATTATGTCACAGAATCACAGGAGTGATATTTCATCACTTTTGCTGTATTATATTGGTTAGAAACAGGTTACAAGTTCCACCCCCACTCAAGGGGAGGGGATTACACAAACAGTGTGACTCGTTGAGGATCACCCCAGGTGTGTCCACTACACAGCCCATTCTTTTCAAGCTGCTGATAAGAGCAGATGCTTGTGTACTATGGAGGCAGTCATGTCATTTTAAATGTGAAAATCAGTACTTGAGACAGAGTAGATACAAACCAATAGTCGTCTGTTTAGAAGGACAGGAAAAGACTGTCCACGTCTTACCAGTTTGCCTTTTCCAACAGTTGACCTTTCATTTCCTTCTAGGTGAACTCCTGTTTCATATATCTCACTTCCTGGGCTACCATTAATGCATACACACTTTCTTTTCATTTCATAGTCACAGCTGTAACAGTTAAAAATTTGAGAAAAAAAATATTAAAGCCTCCTTTAGCACATGGCAGTTGAGGATGTGATCTCTTGGTGGGCCTCCCTGCAATCGTGGTTAAAAGATAAAAATCTGAAATTTTTACAGGATGTAAGCCTCAAACACTCTTCTGCATCCGGCTACTTTAGCAAAGCCTTCCAACATAGAACTCCATGATGAAGGTGTCCCTCTTGCTAGCTCATCTGTTTGTGTCATTTTCCTGTGTTTTGCACTTGTTTGAAAGCTCTTTAATGTGTTTGTAAAATGAACACATATGTTGATTAATAAATAATAAATAAAGAACATTTGGCACAGACAGCATTGCAATCTTTGAAAAGAAGCTTCAACAACAGCCAGGCTGTGCTGTTATGGTTATTACCTTTCTCCTCTTTGTCTACCTATGGATTCCTCTGGCCCTCAGGGTAACACCCAGTATCCCAAATACTTGTAGTTTGCTGCAGTTCTTCTGAAGGCCCACTGTAGGAAACCATCCTGAAACTGGCCCTAGACAAGGAAGCAATGACAATGAAAGGTGGATTGCTTAAGTTCTCAGACAGGCTTTAGAGAAAAAGTTAAGCCCTTAATTGCTTTCCCCAGTAACAACTTCTTCGCAAAAGTAAAAAGGGGTGTACAGTGGCAGCTGCATGAATTAAACAGGATGCTCTTGGAAACATTACATTGTTTCTTATAAAGATGTCACTAGATCCAATCTGAGTCATAATAGAGCAGCTGTTAAAAAGTACACTTTACACTGTAATGAAAGGCAGAGAGGCCCTGCTGAAGCTTTTGCTGCAGTAAACTGGCAGTGGGTCTCCTGTTGTCTGGCTTGTGATGTACTTAGTAGACAATGATGGTCAGTAAATGTTATTTTGTTTTATATTTAAAAGAGGCCTATTCAAAGCATGAATGAAAAAAGGAGTAAAGAGCACTTACAGGTGCAGATATACTGTCTACCAGATTTAGGTATGCGGCTCCCAGGAGCTTGCCCCACATCCTTCCATCGCCTGAACCTGATCAGTCTTCTAACGTTGGGCCATTAGGTACTAAACTCCAAATCAGTGCTTCTTGACCATGGGCCTCTTGACTATGTGTGACATGGAGTTATAGCGAGGGATATATGAATCTATACACCCACCAAACATTGCCTGCAGAGTTAATAAATAATGTACTTTGCATATCTATGAGCTACTGCTTTTCAAAAGTATGTAGATGGTGCTGTGATGAATAAAATACGAGCTCATTTGTAAGTGTTGCTGAATTTAGTGTAGCTTTTTGTTGTGCATTTTCTCAATCAACAGATCCTAAAAATATGACACTCTAATAGGTACGTGTGTGTGAGAGAGAGAGAGAGTTTTTTTTTTAATGTTTAAAAAAGATCCACATATTCCAAAAGATTGGAAACCATTGCTTTAAGCACTTGCTTTTAGTAATAAGATGTTTTTGTCTATCTGTATCTAACCATCTCTAAGCAGCTTCAAAGGGGCCACATACAATTATCTTTCCCATCCTTTTGGTGACTAAAGCATCTTTTTTCTTCAGACATTGCTGCTGGGAAAGACACAGTAGTAGCTCTAATAGTAATAATAATTTCCCCTTAAATAACATCTTTTATCTGATGCTGTCTAAATGCTATATGGTGGGATCTCACTGTCACTGGGAAGGGAAATGTACACCTAAGAGATGCTGCAGCTGAGAATGGAATCTAGGCAGGCTGGTCCCTCAAACGTATGTTCTCCCTATTGAGGCCAGCCTGCTTATTTCTGCTTATTTCTGGTGGGGCTCAACTATTTCTGGCTTCACACTGCAGCTCTAGGGGAAGGCTTGGCAGCAGGGTCTCCAGCCGTCTGAGTGATTTGCCAGGCTGCCATACACTCATGTACTTAGAGACTTAAGTAAATTCTCTGGTAGCCAGCATGGATGGGGAAAATAAAAGGTTAGTAGTCCATTTATGAAATCCATACATCATTTTTCAGTGAATTAGACTATGATAAAATGCACCCAACATGAAGATTAGGCTGAAGAAAATGTCTTTCTGTGAAGATTCAGAAGGCATTTTCTAACTGGCGCAGAACCATGAAATCAGCATTATGAACGCCGGTGAACACCATGCTGCAGGTGATTGACTGTGCTGAGGCACTCAAGTAAAGAAAGTACAAGATAATGGAGCTGATAGTAGATGGCAGGTTTTGTGTATCTATAGTTTGAGGGTTGCTGGGCCCAGGGTCAGAAATTCTAGTGGTGCGGTGGTTAAGAGCTACAGCTGCTAACCAAGAAGTTGGCAGTTCAAATCCACCAGGCGCTCCTTGGAAACCCTATGGGGCAGTTCTACTCTGTCCTATAGGGTCGCTATGAGTAGGAATCAACTCGACGGCAATGGGTTTTTTTGGTAGGGTCCAGGGTCATCCTTAGGGGACATGTGACTTGGGAAAAAAATAACAACGTATGTCTTTCCCTTTCATCATTAATACGTAGACAAAAATCACGTGAAAATCAACATCTATGGTGTTTATAGGGAGGTAGGAAGATGGCAGGAAGGAAACCAAAAAGGGGCAGTCAGTTGCAGAGCTTCTCAGATGTTGAGAGAAGCCAAGGCCACTTTTATTTTTTTGAGCCTCTCAGCATATTAAAAATGGTGAAAAGCCAAAAGAGGTGTGTTATAGATTGAATTGTGTCCCCCCAAAATATGTGTTAGAATCCTCACCCCTAGTACTGTGGATGTAATTGCATTTGGGAATGGGGTTTTCTTTGTTATGTTAATGAGGCTATATCAGTGTAGGCTGTGTCCTAAATCTAATCACTTCTGAGTGATCTAAAGAGCAGCATAGACACAGAGACAAGCAAGTACAAATGGGAGAAATGTAGACGCCACATGGAGATGGCCAAGCAACTGAGGAACAATGGGCTAGAGAAGCTGAGACAAGGATTTTCCCCCAGAGCAGACACAGAGAGAGCCTTCCCTTAGAGCTGGTGATCTGAATTTGGACTTTTAGCCTCCTAAAGTCTGAGAAAATAAATTTATGTTCATTAAAGCCACCCACTTGTGGCATTTCTGTTATAACAGCACTAGGAAACTAAGGCAAGGCGGGATATACAAATAAGCACACGTTGTCACCAACTTGTATAAAATTATCTAATTTATTTGAGTAGTGTCCTTCATTGGGGAGGGGTCTCTCTCTCACTTTCTAATAGCATAGAGTACTCTCTGTTTGCAAATCTCAATACACATCATTCAGCAAAGGGCAAGCACCTTCTCCACTGTGTTATTCCCACCTCTATCAGAATTAGAATTAGATCTACTAAAGGTCCCAGAGCAAAAATCTGTTGAATTTAAATAGACATTGAGCAATTTAGACCACAAATGTAACACTTGAAATAATTTGGTCCAGACAGAAAACAACTGTCTATGCTGTGAATCCAGATGGGAGAAGTTGGCAGTGTCAGGAAAGCCATAGCAGCACCCCACAATAAGGATAAAGAAGACCAATTATCTCAGAAGCCAAATTTTCTGAAATAAATTGTTGGAAGAATCGACCTTTGAAAGGGTTAAGATCCAGTACGGTTTGCTTAGAAATATTTCACCCTGGATACTTCAGAATCTCCTTTCTACTTTTGTTATTCCCTCTCTCCTTAATGGTAATAAAGGTGACATATTTATCACATCAAATATATTAAATTTTCAAACCCAGAAAGTAAATCCATTTCAACTGTGTTTTCTCAAATGATCATAGCTGCTTAGCTGCTTGAAAGGCAAACTAAGGCGAGGCTGGGCCATTGGCAGGGAAAGAAGTGAAAGGAGCCTAAGCCTGACCTGGCCTTATGAAAGGTAGACCTGGTCTTTCTAAATAGCTACTCTATCCAGAGGTGACCTCTGCATTCCAGTGAGTTGTCTGGAGTCCATATGGCAATTGCAGGGGTGATCAGAAACCAGGCACCTTGAAATTGATGAAAGGAAGAAGAAGTGGAAGAGGCAGATGGGGAAATTCTTGTTTATTTTTCTTGATTTTTTTTAATCAGTGCACAAGTGCTGTTATGAAAACAATAAGAACACAGAATGAAAAATCTCTTACAATATCACTACGTAATGTATCAATTGCTTTTTTATGTGCCCTTTACATTTAAAAGAAAATGCTGTCAAGTCAATTCTGACTCATAGCAATCCTATAGGGCAGACGAAAACTGCCTGATAAGGTTTCCAAGATTGTAAGTATTTACAGAAGGAGATCAGATTGCCACATCTTTCTCCTGCAGAGCATCTGGTGGGTTTGAACTGCCTACCTTTCGGTTAGCAGTCAAGCTTCTAACCACTGCACCACCCTTTACATTCACACTTAATTTGCCAAAGTTGTAAACATAATGAAGATGCTTTGGTGTGTTCTGTTTTTATATGTAATCTTATACCATAAATGGTTTCTCATGTAATTGTATGTTCCTCATAATGATAATTTCTAGTAGATGCACAATGTTCCACTAGGGCAATTCATCATAATTAAGCTAGTCCATTGTGGACTATTCTGGTTGTTTCTAACTTTTTTGCTATAATAAACAATGTTGCGATGAACATCTTGTTTTATATAGCTTTTGTAACCCCTTGAATTATTTCCTCAGGATAAATTCCTGTCAGTTTAATTACTGGGTGAAAGGGTATGAACATTTTAATTTTTCTTGAAACGCGCTGCCAAATTGATTTCCAAAAAGATTAAGATGATTGACTAATTTCATCACAACCTTGCTAGAAAACTGAAAAGAAAAGAAAACTAAATTAAATTGGTAAAGATGTTACTTCATTATCGTTTTAAGTTTAATTTCTCTGATTCCTTCTAAGATCGAACACTTTCCCATATATTTGTTTGTCAGTTACATTTTCTCTTGTGAGAAGTGCTTCTTCATTTTTATTGTTGTTGTTGGCCATTTATCTACTGGGGACTGGTAATTTCTCCAATTAAAAATTTGAGAAGTTTATATAATGTAGGAAATCTATCCCTGTAATATTTTCACCAAGTTTTGTTCTTGTATTTGAGACATTTCCTTAAACAGAAGAGAAAAATTGTGGAATGCACATGATTTTATCTGCAATCTTCATGCAGGATGACTCTTCATTGTAGTGTTTGTATTTTAGTGTATAGGCTGCTGAATTTAACACACACACACAGACACGTATATAGAAAGGAAATGAATACAGAGAGAAAACATAATTGATAACTAGGGCAACATGGAGCTTATTTTCTTAGTTAGGTTTAAATCATTTTAATTTTAAATCAGCCCTTTTAGTGCCCTAGTAGTGTTAATTTAATGGGGCTTAGAGTTGGTGAACAATGCAGCTGAATTGCAGGGGGTGGAGTGTGTTCAGATCATAGTATCTTTCACGGCATGTGAAAAACTACAATTGCCCTACAGCCAATCTTGAACTCTCTAAGCCTGTGACCTTGAGTCTGACTTACTGTGTAAGGAGAATCCTGCAAGACGATTCTCCAGTCTCTTTCTCTTTCGGGCAAATCTTGAAAGAGACCCTGTCTTTGCAATTTTTTTTTTTTTTATCGCATTTCCAACGCTTTCATGTTTGTATCAGAACTTGGTCAATTTCCAAAAAAGAAAAAAGCCCTAGCTGAAGCATGCTGGACAGCTCCCTGCCACCCTTAGGAGTATGTATTTACTGAGGGAGTTTGTCAAAATTTAAGTTTCTATTTTTGGGCCCTATCACTCATTCTGATAGCTCTTATCAGCTACACTCTGCCCTTTCTCAATTTTAGAGCATAAAAAAATATAAATTAAGGAAGATGTATAGGGGGAGGGACTGCTGCCGGCAGATGGTGAAAATAACTGTGTCAAGAGAGGGGATAGGTGGATTTAAGAGTGGTTCATTAGAAAGACCTTAGTACTTGGTATTTAACATTGCAAAAACGCTTTGACATCTTTTATTTCATCTTCTGTCAAGTTTTCTTTTAAAATAAAATGGATTCATACAGTATATGTATTTACTCTTCCTTTCATATACTGGAGCCCTGCTGACACAGTGGTTAAGAGCTTGGCTGCTAATCAAAAGGTCAGCAGTTGGAATCCATCAGTTGTTCCTTGGAAACCCTACAGGCCAGTTCTACTCTGTCCTATAGGGTCACTATGAGTCGGAATTGACTCGACGGCAATGGGTTTGGTTTTTTGGTTTTTGGTTTTCATATTACTACAGAACAACAGGATTTCTACCAGCATAGTCTCTTTATGTTCCCTAAATTAAACACTTAAATTTTCATTGTTGTTCTGACACATTTGTTTTACTCTCCTCTTTCCCATCATGCACATATCCTGTCACTTTGTCTATTAAAATTTTGGAATCCATCAACCTCTCTCTTTTCATATTTCCAGTCCTAAATTTGGCTCTGCAGCCCATAACCCTCTACTGAGCTCTAGATGCAGATATCTAACTCTGTCTATATTTCCACTGGATTTTTCTCAGGTTCTTCAAACTCATCCTATTCTTAATCAAGCTCATAATCTTTTTCTACAAACCAGGACCTCTTCCAGTGTTCCCAACGTCATTCATCCAGTTGTGTGAGCGAGAAACTTTGACATTATCTTTGAATCCTCCCTCTCTTTCATGTCCTATATCCAATTAATCACCCATCTTATTGATTCTACTTTTTAACTTATCTCAAATCCATTCATTTCTATCCATTTCTGATGCCATTATCCTAATCTATGTCTTTATAATCTCTCACATGGACTATTACAAAATCCTTCTAATAGAATTCCTTACCTATAATTGTTCCTCTTTCCAATCTATCTTTGATATTGAAACTAGCATGATCTTTCCAAAAGGCAAATCTGATCATTTCACTCTCCTGCTTAAAAATCTTTGATGGCTCCCCATTATATTTGGCATGGTTTAAAAACATGATTTCTTTTCTCTTTCTGTCTTCATTTTCTTCTAAACCTTTCTACATATCCTGTGATCCAGTCATGCTTAATTGCTTTCTGTCTTCCCAATATACAGTACATCCTCACACCTCCATGCCTTCTTTCTTCCCTGGACTAGCTGGCCAACTTTTAAGTGGCATTTAAGATTCAGCTCAAAATTTACCTCCTCTGTAAAACAGTCTTTAACTAACCTTTCCTCCTGAACTCCTTTCTTACTGCCGTCCCCTATAGAGTTAGGCGTTTCATCTTTCTATAGAAGTCTGTGTATAACTTATTATAACATATATCCCACAGCATTGGAATGTCTTATTTACTTTTTTGTTTTGTTTTGTTTTCTACAGTGGATGGGGCATCTTTGAGAGCAGAGACTAGCATGCATTTTATTTCCTCCCCACCACTTAATACAGTTTGTTGTTGTTAGCTTCCATCGAGTCAGTTCCCAACTTACGGCGACCCCATGTACAACAGAACAAATATTAAACTCAGAAAACAAGTTATAAAAATATTTCTAATGAATATCACCAAAGATTAACATTCTTAATAAACTAACAAGATTGTAACAAGAATGACATCGAGTTGGCAAAACACACAATAAATAAGTACAGTTCACAGAAAAAATAAAATTTAACATCAAATACAGAAATATTCCTAATTCACTAGTAATTAAATAAACGTAACTTAAACAATAAGCAGGCTGCTTTTCTGAGGCCACTTCCTTTCACAGCAGCTGTGGCCCATGTGGCTGGGAGGAAGGTCAGGAATGGTGGGAGAAGCAATTGTTGTAAATAAAGTGAGGTAAATATTTTCATATATTGTTGGGAGGAGTGCTAGTAACCTTGTGGAAAGCAATCTCTCTCTCTATATATATGTATATATACATACACACATACACATATACACAGCATGCATGTAGCCATAAAATGTTCACGTTACCAACTTCAGAGAATGTATCCTAAGCAAATATCAAACTATGTGAACAAAAGAAGCCCACAGCAGCATTATTTATAATGATGCTAAATTGGATAATTAAATATCCAACAATAGGAAGATGTTTATATACGTGGAATATAATGCAGATATTAATAGTCATGTTTACAAAGAATATTTACTTCTTGGGAGGATATTAATAATGTAACGTTAAATAATAAAAAGTGCAGATGCACAGCTGTGTATGCAAAAAGATACTAATTAAAGAAAAGATATATACTTTGCAAAAGTAAATATTCCAAAGTGTTGATAATGGTGAGGTTAGAAAACAAAAACAAAAACCCGTTGCTGTTGAGTCAATTCCGGCTCATAGCGACCCTATAGGGCAGAGTAGAACTGCCCCATATGGTTGTCAAGGGGCACCTGGTGGATTCGAACCTCCGACATTTTGGTTAGCAGCCGTAGCTCTTAACCACAGGTGATTTTAATTGTAAAAATATATCTCAATAATTTTCTAATTTTCTTTATGATTATATTTTACTTTTAAAATAAAAAATGCATCTTATTAAAAAAATAGATAACTCTTCTTGCTTTCCTTTTGTTAATATGCTCTTGGATAGTTTTCATTGCTTTGGAATTCTTGGAGCATTTTAATTTTTTTAACTGAAAGTGCTTTTCTCTACTCTCTTGGCTGTTATTTTGCCCTCAAATTTCTTTTGGTCCTTCTTTCCTGATACGGTCTCTAAAATCTAATTTCTTTGCTGATCTGAAGGTCATATTCAGCTCAGGATCTGGATGACTGCAAATGTATTCCTTAGAAACATCCCAATTGAAATATTAATTTGGATACCAAAAGTCAGTTGCCAGAGAGTCTATTCTGACTCATAGTGACCCCATGTGTTTCAGAGTAGAACTGTACTCCATAGGGTTTTCAATGGCTGTAATCTTTCAAAAGTGGATTTCCGGGGCTTTCTTCTGGGGTGTCTCTGAGAGGAATTGAACCACTAAACTTTCAATTAGTAGCTGAGTGCTTAACTGTTTGTGTCACCCAGAGACTCCATTAATGGGGGATATCCACCACCAATTATCTGCATAACTCCTTTGTGAAATGAATGCATTCGACAAATTTCTTTTGAAGGCATTCTTCTGTTGTCCTTCATCCCTTTAACAATCCCTGTCTCCTTTTCTCCTTCTCTTCCCTCCTCTTCACCACTCTTCTTTTTCCCGGGATTACCCTTCCCTCCTCCTCCCCTTCACTTTCATACCCTCTCGTCCCTGTCCATTTCTCTGGCTTCTGTTCTGATCAATTATATCTACATTCTTTCCTTTGCTTCCTCCTCTCCATTTATCTTTATTATATGTCTGTCTTATTTTTAGAACCTGAATTCTTTTGCTTTTCCAGTCCCTTCTCTGTACCCCACTTATCTATCAGTTCTTAGGCTGACATTCTGGACATCCTGAAGTTCTTATAGACTAGTATAACCCTTCCTTTTTTTTTCTCCTACTAAGAAAAAAATCGTATTTCTAACTTGATCAGCACTGGCCTTTGGTTTTGACAGCCATGTTGCTGATACATGTTCATTTTATTTTCTACTGTAATCCTTAGACCCCCTTGTGATTCCATTTTACATTGGTGCATTTGATTATTCTTTGTGAATTACATTACATTTTTGAATGCTTTATTGAATCTTATTTTATTGATTTCTTCCCATTTAAAAAATTTACCCTGTTCGCACTCTATTTTTATGCCTATCCTGCCATGCACAGGAACACCTGCAAAATTTATTAGCATCCTCTCTATTCTATTCTCTGAGAAGTAAATTAAAATATTGAATTGTATTGAACTCAGAGTGGACCCCTAAGGGACCTAGTTGACACCTCCACCCAGTCCAGTATTGAAGTGTTAGTAACAACTCTTTGTACTCAATTTATTTTAACTAGTTCTGTATCTAAACTATACATCTTATGGCACTTCCACCTAATTCACCTTTTTTTTTTCCTTTTTGCTAGCCCAAGCCTCCACCAACAATTTTTTCTTTTAATATACTAAACTTATCTTGTTGAAAGAATGCTTGAATTGTGGTTTCACATGATTTGTTTTTGACAAATTCATGCTACCTATTACTTGTCTCCTTATTCCTTTGGGGTCTAAATTGATCATTATTAACAGCTTCACATATAGTGTAAGCTGTTCATTGCACGGATCCAATAGTGAACTTACCGATTTATGGCTCTCTGGAGTCATGTTTTACTCTCCACTAAGCCTTCTACACATTCTGGAGGCTCTGCTTATTCAATGGGCTACCAAAATAGTTAGCTCTTTATCTGTATAATTCGTCTTTCAGTTCTTCTGGTTTCAAAGTATCACCGTCTGGCCTGAAATATGTGTTACTAGCATAATGTATCTACTGTTCTTCCTAGTAAGGATTCAGCTTTAAAACATTCCATTTGTCTTTATTTAATAGGGTTGGTTCTTTTATTTTATATTTGTTTCTTAAAGCCAGATCTTCACTTTAGAGATATCTTTATAATTCTTATTCCACTCCTCTCCCACCATACACCAAACTTAACACCCAATAATTCTTTATACCACAGAGAGGGATTCTTTTAATATCTGGGCAGAGAAAAGACATTTCTAAATATGACACAAAATGCAGAAGTCATAGAAGAAAAGATTTATCATACTGACTTCTTAAAAAAAAGGCAACGGTCACCAAAACAAACATTAAAAGATGAATGACAAATTGACAAAACTTTATTTGCAGTTTATAGCCACAATTGGCTGTTCTTCCTAATATACAAAGAGTTCATACAAAAGCTAAAAGAAGATACAAAAATTATCAGTTGAAAAATGGGCAAAAAATGAGATATCACTTCAAACCCACTAAGATGGCTATGATTAAAAAAAATGGAAAACAACAGGTGTTGGCGAGGATATGGAGATATTGGAACATTTATTTATTGCTGGGGGATTGTAAAATGGCACAGTCACTGTGGAAAATAGTTTCGTGGTTTCTTAAAAAGTTAAGCATAGAATTCCCGTATGATCCAGAAATTCCACTCCTGATATATATACAAAATAACTGAAAGCAAGGATATTTGTACACCAATGCTCACTACAGCAGTATTTACAATAGTCAAAATGTAGAAGCAACCCAAATGTCCATCAACAGATGAATGGATAAACAAAATGTAGTATATACAAAACAATGAAATATTACTCAACTGAAAAGAGAAATAAAGTCCTGATACATGCTATGACATGAATGAACCTTGAACTACAATTCAATTATGCTGAGTGAAATAAGCCTGTCACAAAAGGACAAATGTTGTATGATTCTACTTACAAGAAATATTCAGAATTGGCAAAGGTATAGAGACAAAAGTTTTATCAGTGGTTACCAGGGGCCAGCAGGAGGGAGGAGGAAAGGGGGACTCATTGCTTAGGGAACACTGAGCTTCTGTTAATGGTGATGGAAAAATTTGGAAATGAATAATGATGATGGTTGCAAAACATGATAAACATAATTAATGTCACTGAATTGTACATATGAAGAATGTTGAAATGGCAAATGTTTTCTTACATATATATTTACCACAGTGAAAACGGGCAAAGGATATAGATAGATTTTTCAAAAAGGGCTCTTAAACATGTGAAAAAATGTTCAAAATCACTCATAATTAAGAAATGCAAATAAAAGCAACACTGAGACAATATTTTAATTGTTTTGATTGGCATATATAAAAAAAAGTTTGGTAACATTCTGTTGGTATGTTTGTGGTGAAATAGACACTCTTACACATCATTGGTGGAATGTAATTGTTAAAATCCTTATAGAGGACAATCCATCAAAATCACAATGTGTATACCCTTTAAATTAGCAATACATTTTCTATGAACTTACTTTACAAATATATTGTCACATGAGTGACATGTGTCATATTACTCATTGTGGCAGTGTTTGTAATAGAAAGTGATTGGACAAAACCTAAATTTCCGTTGGTAGGGGATTGGTTAAATGAATTATGTTACGTTAATAAAATAGAATCCCGTGAAACTGTAAAAAAAATTCAAAAGGATAAGGAAGCCTTTTAGGTACTTACAGGGAGACATTTCCAAGACAGAATGACAACCTACCACCTGGATAGAAAAGAGAGAGAGAGAAAAAAATATACATATTTCAATCGGCCTGTAAATGCATAACAAGCTCTTGAAGGAGAAACAAAAAACAGTAATAGTGGTTTTCATTTGGGGGTGTGTAAACTGGACGTAGGAGAGACAGGGTTAGGAGGAAGACATTTTTACTTTTTATTGTTTGATCATGTGTATGTATTATCTATTTAATAAATTAAATAATTCTAAAATTATTGAAGATTATTTAAATTCTATAAGTTATAAACCTTAAAAATACCTGGTTGATGTAGATATAAATGAATGAGAATAAAATGTGTTATGATTTAAGAATAAAGTCTGGGCTTATGATTTGAATAATTTAGCACAGATCAGGAGTCTGTTGCTTCCAACACTGTTAGTTACCAAACAAGCCAACTTCTCTGGGCCCTAGTTTTCTCGGTAATAAAATAGAGAAAATTCTTGACAGCCACTCCAACATGTTCAAAGTATTTTGAGAGGATTAGTTGATTAATGACTATTGATTATTTCAGAACTCAACAAACGTTTTCATGTTATTAAATAACACAGAATGCGGAAAATTAAATATTTTGTAATTTAAAATAAAGATCATAGAGGAAGCTTTTTCCAGCTATGTTTTGTGGGTTTTTTTTTTTTTTTGAGCTAAAATAGAACAAGAAATTGAAAAATTAAACCGAACCTAAACATTATTGTGATTTACCATGCACAAACTCAAATTGGTACAGAAACCAGATTTGCTTTTTAAATAATTTGCAAAAGATTTGCCTGGTTCTTACATAACTGGCAGACACTAGAAGTAATGCAAGAAAAAAATCTATTTTCTTTGGTAAGGTACATAGCTGCTATCTTACTGTGAATGTTTGTGTGTGTGTATGTGTTGGCATGCATGCAAGTGCGTGAGTGTATGTGGTTTCTTGCTTTATTTTTAATGTATCAAGTAGGTATTTGTCTTTAATTCAATTAATTATAGTAGAATTAATTCTCAGCATGAACTACTGAGAGAGCCTTGTATTTATATTTTATTTTTTTTCAAGAAAATCTTGGTGCTCTCAATTGTAGTTATTATTCACCAAAGTTCAACATCTCCCACAGTCTTATCTCTTATTAATGTGAATTAATTCTTCTATTCTTCATAGAAGCACCAAGTATGGTAAGAACAACTAAAACTCACTTTTTCTCTCATCCTTTTAACTCATGAGCTGATGAGGTGTGGAAAACTGACCCTCTTTTAAGGGTATTCAGATTGGAAGCAGAAGCAGGCTTGATCTCTTCTGGTGAAATATCTGCTGGGAAAATGTTTGCATTTCCTAGCCTGTGGAGAGGATATTCAAAATCGGTGTGATGCGAGTCCAACATTAAACAGCAAGGTATGTGGAGTTCTGGCAATAAAGCGTGTAAAATAGCGTTAACTTCTGCTTCTTTGTGAAATAAGAATTTTTACTTCTAATGCTAGACGTAAAACAATAGAATTGAGCACTCCCTTATAAGTCTGTTTCATACTTGATTTGCTTGTTGTTTCCACAAGGTATCTTTCAGTTACGCTGATTATATTACCAGATTATCCGATGATTAAGGCCATTAACAATCCACTCTTGAGTAGTCAACATAGCAATGTTTAGTTGCCTTGCAGTAACAATTAGGGAACGAAGCAATTTACCATAATTAGGTACCATCTGAAAAAAAAAAAAGTATCCACATTAAGGGAAGTTAAAAAAACTTCTTTTTTATGGCTGGGGAGGACTGTTAACAAATTGATTTTTTTCTGAATAACAAAGAAAATTATTGCACTTTTAATTTGCTCATTATTGCGAACACAGAAACAACAAATGGCTCTTGTTCAGAGTTTGCCTCATGTGGCTTTGGGCAAGTTTCTTAACCTTTCCCTGTTCTTGTTTCATCATCTAGGAGACAGTGATAATAATCATACCACAAGCAGATACTGACGGATAATTAATGTTTAGGAGACCTGGTGGTGCTGTGGTTAAAGCACTTGGCTGCTAACCAAAAGGGTAGCGATGGGACCCCACTTGTTGGTCCGCAGAAGAAAGATGTGGCAGTCTGCTTCCATAAAGATTGCAGCCTTGTAAACCCTATGGAACAGTTCTACTCTGTCCTATAGGGTGGCTATGAGTCAAAATCAACTCAGTGGCACACAACAACAGCAATTAAGGTTTGCAAAGCGCTTTGAGATCCTGGGAAAGAAAATGCTCTTCAAATAAAAGTGCACAATTTACATAAAACATATTTTAATTTATTGCAATAGGCTTACTCAGACTTTAGACTCAGCAATGAAAGCCCTTTGTTTCCAATTCTTAATGTCCCTTCATTAAGTTAGAACATTTTATGTATTTTTCACATTTGCAATCTCTTGAAAAGTGAGGAGGAAGAGATTGTTCTATTCTTTTCAAGTCCTTGTATGATGCTTTCTACTTTTGTAGTTCGCCTGGAATAAGATTTCCATTTGTCTTCTGGTATTCAGTCATGCAGGAATCCTACCCAAATGAAACAAGATTCCCCATATGGGTAACAGATTTTTGACTGTTTGTTTTTAGAAATGCTATCCTAGGGAGGACAGGATTTCTTATATAGATACTGCTTTAAATCTCAAGACTTGTCTGTTCCTGGCATCCAGTGGCAGCTAGGGGAAGAAGAGGTAGGGAACTACAAGGTGCAACTGGGTGAATCAGGTACGATGTTCCAGAAATAGACATTCTGTCTTAGTCACAATTTGGAAATCGTGTAGATATTGAAGGGCTTTGTCAAACAGGTGGAGCATAGCTATAAAAGGGTCAGATGTTAGTTAGGCCAATTGTCATAATTTAATCTTTCTCTCCAGGTCAGCTCAAACCTGGAAGAGGATTGAGGTACTAGGTTGGATAATGTAGTAGGGAATCAGAGTAGTAGTCAAGGCAGAAGCTTAGTGAACAGGGTCAACATGGGGGTAGAGATTGGAGGATGAAAGGAAGAGCTACAAATAAGAAAGGGAGAAGAGGAAATGGAGTCTCAGACTTTTTTTTTTACATGAACATTTAAGTGCTTATTATGTGCCAGGGACTAAGCACTTTACAAGCCTTCCACCTTCAATCCTCTCAAGAAGTTTATGAGTTAGATACTATCATTATATCATTATCCCCATTTCACAGATGATGAAACTGAAGAATATAGAAGTGAAATAATTTTCCCAAAACCACACAGCCAGTAATTGACAGAGTTAGGATTAGAACTCATGCAGTCCAGAGTCCATGCAATTAACTACTACCTGCTATTGCTTTTTATTGTTGGTTGGTAGCAAAGGCACCTGGAAGAAAATGCAGAACCTTTGTCAATCTTCACTGGACAACTGGAGCTCAGATCTGGGAGACTGACCTAAACTGAAATTCAACTGAATGGTGGAGGTGAATCTGCTGGTACCTGCTTCAATTTGGATTGGATCAGAGGCTGGGATCCACTTGAGTTTGCAATTTGGGACACCAGTGAACTTAGCTGTGAGGAATTGTGGAAGTAAAAATTAGAGAAGCAGAAGTTGGAGCAATACTCACCTCCCACTGTAATTAATGTTCATTATTCTGCTGTCTTCTTGTGTCGTCTACGTCATTACCATTGAGTCAAGATGGTTTTATGCCTTGTAGGTGAGCTCTAGGCTTTAGCAACCCTATAGAACCATGCTAGGATATTAGCTTAGTCCTGATTCAAAGGGAAAGGCACTGCCTTCCAACTCATTTAAACCTTGATTGTTTACTGTGATCTTTAATCCAAGCTCTGATTAATACTAATCCTCTCTAGTTAACGAGGCCAGGTAAGATCACAACCCAAGCTTACTTGGGGAAAAATGTATATTATAAACACACACATATATATATTTATATTACAATGGGGTTCTATTCCGACAACTCTTTGGTAAGTTGGTTCTGACCTAAGTTGAATACCTCATCTTTTAAAGTTTTCATTATTATTGCCTTTTATTATCAGTATCTTTATGTTATGACATTGAATATCTGCGAGTGAACATCTGAAAGTGATAAAGTCAGCAAATTAGGTGCTGCAACATTATATGTAGTACATATTACTAACGATAATATGTACAAAAAAAGATAGACAATTGTAAGTGTGGTTTGTCATTAATTTAATTGGGGACTACCTGTATATAATGACCTGCAGAATTTGGGACTCTCCAGCTCTCGCAGCCCTGTGAGCCAGCAGCCTGATGTCTGACCTGCTGATTTTGGGTTCATTAGACCCTGCAACCAAGCATTTAGCTTGAAGCCTGACCCATGGATTTTGGGACTTGCTAGCCTCCACAACTGCATGAAGCATTTCCTTGAATTAAATCTCTCTCTGTAAATTTATGGAGTCCTGGTGGCACAGTGGTTAAGAGCTCGGCTGCTAAACAAAAGGTCATCAGTTCGAATCCACCAGCCAGTCTTTGGAAACCCTATGGGGCAGTTCTACTCTGTCCTAAAAGGTTGCTATGAGTCAGAAATGACTCAACGACTACTGGTTTGGTTTTTTTTTAATGTATATATATGTTTCACTAGTTTTGCTTCTCCAGAGAACACAGCCTAAGACATCTGGCACTGAGAGTGGTTCTAGAGGAACGAAATTGTAAGGATGAGTTTTCTGAATTGGTTCCCAAGTCTAGCTTGTCTTAAAGGTGTTGATGACTCTGCCTCCAGTAGTAAAGAGGGCACTGATGATGGTGGCATGAGGTGTCAATAGAAATACACAAAATATCACCACCAATGGATCAAATATTTGTGAGAGACAAGGCTCTGGGTGACTGCATATTTGATACTTTTCTAAAATTTTGTCAGAATGAGAAGTATAAGGAAGCTGGTTTGTTGGTCCTACTTTCATTGGACAAAGTAGTGATAGAAAGATATGAGAACAGGGCTTCAGAGTGCTGCATAAAGGACCTGAAAGTTGCCACTTATTCCCTGAAAGAAAGCCTTATTTCTTATAGTAACAGAGCTGATACTGCTGAAAACCAAACCCAGAGTCTTATGGTAAGAGTGGCTGAATTACCACACGAGTTGAATTCCCAACATTGAATGATGTCTGAAGTTGAAGTGAGGGCATTGATTGGGAAGAAATGGGATCCTGAAACTTGGGATGGGGACATATGGGCAGATAATCAGGAAGCTAGGGACACTGAGCCCCTAAATTCCATCTAATCACTCCTGCCAACAGAATCAGCCGTCTCACTCCCATCTGAAGAGATTATTCCATCTTTATCTGCTAAGCCACCCTCCCCAGTAAAACCATTAGCCCCTCCATACCCCGTCTCATGGAGTCCTGGTGGTGCAGTAGTTAAGAGCTACGGCTGCTAACCAAAAGGTTGACAGTTCAAATTCACCAGCTGCTCCTTGGAAACCCTAAGGGGCAGTTCTATTCTGTCCTATAGGATTGCTATGAGTCGGAATCAACACTACAGCAAAGGGGAATGAGTTACCTCTTCCGACGAGATTAACCCAGCTATGCCTTAAGACTCTTTGCCTGAGACATTGCCTGGGGCAGTGCCTGAGGTATTGCCTGGGAAAATTCCTGAGGCAGGTGTCCTACAAAACATTGTTTTTTTTTTTATTGATGTAATTAAATGAAGTTTACATTTCAAGTTAGTCTCCCATACAGAATATTTTTTAACATACATTGTTATGAGACCCCAACCGCTCATCCCATTCTGCGACAGCACACTCCTCCCCTCCGCCCCTGATTCCCCATGAATATTCAACCAGCTCCTAACTCTCTCTGCCTTCCCCTCTCACCTCTGGACAGAAACCACCCCTTTGGTCTCTTATATCTACTTGTCTAAGAGGCACATTCTTCATGAGTATCACTTTATGTCCCACAGTCCAGTCCAATCCCTGTCTGAAGAGTTGGCCTCGGAAATTATTTTAGTTCTGGGGTGATGGAGAGACCAGGGGCCATGCTTTCCGGGATGCCTCCAGTCTTAGTCAGACCATTAAGTCTGGTCT
>NW_004443987.1:2075019-2086917 GCF_000243295.1 Trichechus manatus latirostris
GAGCCCACAATAATTTATTATAATTTTATTTTGTGTTTGCTTAGTGAGACCTAGCTTCTTATTTTGTTTTGTTTTGATATGCCCAAATAGGCTGCTCGTGTGCACTAGTTTGATTTTTGACTCCTTTTGATCTCTAATGTCCTGTCACCAGGTTGTTGGTTCTGTAACTAAGTGTGTGCATGCCGGAGTTCATTAAAATTTCCTATATGGGATCAGCTCGGGTGTGCAGGCAGTCGATCACCAAGTGTGTGATGCAGGCTCTCACCCGCAGTCCTAGAGAGGCATGGGTGATTGGTGCAGGCACTGGACTCTGGCTGTTGTAGGGGATCACGTGCTGAGTCAGTCAGTGGGCCGACGGCTGCCCCTGAGAGTCTGAAAGAAAAGTGTGTCCCTATTCTCTAGGGTGAATAGGTAGGTGAGTTTTGCAGCCAGTCTAAGAGCACCCCACTATGTTGGCTGCAAAGACTCGAGGGCACCACTTTTCTTGAACTCCTGAAGCAGGTGACTAGGCACTTTAGGAACTATCACCAGTCCTCAAGACCCTGTTGCAGATTGATAAAAGTGCCTACTTGAGGCGCAGGCTGTTTCAAGGATCACAAATCTGCCCGTTCACAGCTGAAGCAGTTGAAGTTAAACTTCAGATGTTTGCCCTGTTGTAGTGTGGTAGTGAGGGCTAATGCTGTTGAGATGTGTGCCCACAAGTCTCTACAGGGGTGCATGGCACTCAGAGTCTGCAGACCCCTGATTTCTATGGCCAGAAAAGGAGATGTGCCGACCCTGTGTTCCTGGCCTAGGGGAGCCAGCAGCTTATTTGTTTCCTTTCCAAGGCCAGGAGAATGGGTCAGGGCACCTTTTGGGATCTATTTCAGGCCCCGTGGACTCCTGGAGGCGGTAAAAGGAAGAGAGGTTTTTCCAATATCTGGTGGAGAGCGCAGAGGTAGGAGGTAAAAGGGAGAGAGTTTTTTCCCAAATCCAGTGCAGAGCGCAGAGGTAGGTGGTAAAAGGGAGAGAGGTTTTTCCCAAATGGGCTTTTTTTTTTTTAATTCACTGTGAAAGGGTGCGCGCATGTACTTATCCTAGCCTCTTGGGAGCTGCTCTTCACTGGTTCAGATTGTCCAAGCAGAATCTCTGCTGCCGGATCTCTCTCGATGTGGAAACTGCTTCTCAAGTGCACGCACAGCATAGCTGTTTGCCTGCTTCACCGCCGCCCAGCGTGGCTCTAGCGCTCCTCACCTCTTCCAAATGGTCTTCCTCTGTGGTATGACTCAGATGGATTTCTTAACCTTGCCTTGTTCAGGGCTGCCAGATGTTCACATAGAATCAAATCACTTGTTTTTCCAGGTCTTTGTTGCAAGAGGGATATAGGAAGCGTCTAACTAGTCTGCCATGTTGACCATGCCTCCCTACAAAACATTGTTGAATATCCCCAAGACCCACTCTGACCTCCCATTTTTGCTTCTAGAGCTATAACTAGACTTAAGTCCCAGCGAACCCTAAAAGGTGAACTACAAAGAATGACTCAGGAGGAGATATACTACACTCCAAAATAACTGCTTGATTTTTCTAATATATGCAAAACAGAAACCAGGGGAATACCTGTGGGAATGGCTGTTAAAGGTGTGGGATAATGGTGCAAGGAACATAATGTTGGATCAGTGGGAGTTCATTGATATGGACCCACTAAATACAGATTCTTCATTCAATGCTTCAGCTCAAGAGGTTAGAAAAGGATCTAATTGTTTATTTGGTTGATTCACTGAAGCATGGATTAAGAGGTGGCCTAAATCAAGTTGAAATGCCAGACTTGCCTTAGATATCTAAAACTAAAAATATCAAATCCGTTGCTGTCGAGTCAATTCCGACTCATAGTGACCCTATAGGACAAAGTAGAACTGCCCCATAGGGTTTCCAAGGAACTGCTGGTGGATTTGAACAGCCAACCTTTTGGTCAGTGGCCAAACTCTTAACCATTGCACCACCAGATATCCAAAGGCTTAGGGAGATTGGCATGTTGGAGTGGATTTATCAGGTTGGACCCACAGACCCACCCATGGAGTGCCCAGAGGACACACATTTTACCACAACAGTGAGGAACGAATTTGTGAAGACTGCTGTTATTGCTATTTTATGTAAGTCAGATTTGACAATGGGAATTGTCTAACTGAAATAAGACACCTAACTACAATGGGGCTGCTTGGACCCCTTAGTGGTAGAGGCCAAGTGGTGGCACTTAATTGACAAAGACAAGGTAAACGTGGTTACCGTAATGGACAGCAGAGTCAAAACAGTAATCAGAATGTTGTTGTTATTGTTAGGTGCCATCGAGTTGGTTTAAATCATAGCAACCCTGTGTACTACAGAACGAAACACTGTCCAGTCCTGCACCATCCTCACAATCGTTGTTATGCTTGAGCCCATTGTTGTAGCCATTGTGTCCATCCATCTCATTGAGGGTCTTCCTCTTTTTCGCTGACCCTCTTCTCTCCCAAGCATAATTTCCTTCTCCAGGAACTGATCCTTCTTGATAACATGTCCGAAGTATGTAAGACGTAGTCTTGCCATCTTGTTTCTAAGGAGCATTCTGGTTGTAAATCAGAATAGTCTGATTCATATAGACTTATGGCATTGGTTACTTAGTCGCAGTGTCCCTAAGAGTGAAATAAATGGGAAATGTAGTAAATATTTACTTGATCTTTACAAGTGGAAGAATTCTATGTCAAGTGAAGGACAGTTTAACTTGAATCACCAGAATAGAGAGTCACAGCCCCTCAATCAATTCCCAGACTTGAACCAGTTTACAGACCCATCACCACTTGAATGAAGGGGAGACAAGGTACCCTTGGGAAGGACCCCACTAGACTGCCAAAAATTTCTACTGTTAATCTTTCTCCCACCCTTCTCAAAATGATCTGTGGCCTTTTACCAGAGTGACTGTTCATTGGGGAAAAGGAAATAATCAGACTTTTTGGGGAGTACTGGACACTGTCTCTGAACTGACACTAATTACATGAAACCCAAAATGTCACTGTGGCCCACCTGTCAGAGTAAGGGTGTATGGAGGTCAGGTTATTAATGGAGTCTTAGCTCAATTCTATCTCACAGTGGGTCCAGTGAGTCCCCAAACCCATCCTGTAGTGATTTCCCCAGTTCCAGAATGTATAATTGGAATAGAAGTACTCAGCAACTGGCAAAACTCCCACAGTGGATTCATGACAAGTGGAGTAAGGGCTATTAAGGTAGGAAAATCCAAGTGGAAGCCATTAAACTGCCCCTACCTAGGAAAATAGTAAACTAAAAGCAGTACCACATTCTTGGAGGGATTTCAGAGATTACTGCCACCATCAAGGCCTTGAAGGATGCAGGGGTGGTGATTCCCACCACATCTGCATTCAACTCACCTATTTGGCCTGTTCAAAAAACAGGTGGATCTTGGAGAATCACAGTGGATTATCAAAAACTTAACTGGGTGGTGACTCCAAATGCAGCTGCTGTTCCAGATGTAGTTTCATTGCTTAAGCAAATTAATACATCTCTTGGTACCTGGTATGTAGCTATTGATCTGGCTAATGCCTTTTTCTCCATACCTTTTTAGAAGGACCACCAGAAGCAGTTTGCCCTCAGCTGGAAAGATCAGCAATACACCTTCACTGTCCTACCTCAGAGGTATATCAACTCTCCAAGCCCTATGCCATAATTTAGTCCACAGGGATCTTGATCTCCTTTCCCTTCCACAATGTCACAGTTGTCCATTACATTGATGACATTATGCTGATTGCATCTAGTAAGGAAGAAGTATCAGTGGCTCTAGACTTATTGGTAAGACATTTGCGTGCCAGAGGGTGGAAAATTCACCTGACATAAATTCAACCTCAGTGAAATTTCTAATGGTCCAGTGGTGTGCAGACGTGTTGAGATATTCCTTCTAAAATGAAGGATAAGTTGTTGCATCAGACCCCTCCTACAACTAAAAAGGAGGCACAACACCTGGTGGGTCTCTTTGGATTTTGGAGGCAACATATTCCTCATTTTGTTGTTCTATCCCAGCCTATTTATCAAGTGACTCAAAAAGCTGATAGTTTTGAGTAAGGCCCAGAACAAGAGAAGTCTCTGAAACAGGTTCAGGCTGCCATGCAAGCTGCTCTGCCACTTGGACCATATGATCCAGCTGACCCAATGGTGCTTGAAGTGTCAGTGGGAGATAGAGATGCTGTTTGGAGTCTTTGGCAGGCCCCTACTGGTGAATCACAGCACAGACTCAGGATTTTGGAGCAAAGCCCTGCCATTCCTCTGCAAATAACTGCTCCCCTTTTGAGAAACAGCTTTTGGATTGTTACTGGGCCTTAGGAGAAACTGAACGCCTAACCATGGACCACCAGTTCACTATGTGTCTGGAGCTGCTCATCATGAACAGGGTATTGTCTGACCTACAGCGTCATAAAGTTGGATGTGCACAGCAGCACTCTATCATTAAATGGAAGTGGTATATACAAGATGGGGTTTGAGCATGACCTGAAGGCACAAGTAAGTTACATGAGGAAGTGGCCTAAACTCCCATGGTCTCCAATCCTCTCACTTTACTTTCCCTCTCCCAGTGGCACCTATGGCCTCATGGGGAGTTCCATATGATCAGTTGACCTAGTAAGAGAAAGCTAATGCCTGGTTGACAGATGGTTTTGGGAGATAGGCAGGCACCACTAAAAAGTGGACAGTGACAGCACTACAGCCCCTTTCTGGGAACTCCCTGAACAACAGTGGTGAAGGGAAATCCTCCCAATGGGCAGAACTTCGAGAAGTGCACCTGGTTGTTCACTTTGCTTGGAAGGAGAAACAGTCAGATGAGCAATTGTATACAGATTCATGGACTGTGGCCAATGGTTTGGCTGGATGGTCAGGGACTTGGAAGGAATATGATAGGAAAATTGGAGACAAGGAGGTATGGGAGGAGGTATGTGGATAGACCTCTCAGAATGGGCCAAAGAGGTGAAGATATTTATGTCTCATCTGGATGCTCACCAAAGGGTGACCTTGGCAGGGAAGAATTTTAACAATCAAGTGGATAGGATGATTCGTTCTTTGGAAACTAGTCATCCTCTCTCCCCAACCACCCCTGTCATTGCTCAATAGGCTTATGAAGAAAGTGGCCATGGGATGGAGGTTATGCATGGGCTCAGTAATATAGACTTCCACTCACCAAGGCTGACTTGGCTATAGCCACTGCTGAGAGCCCAATCTGCCAGCAGCAGAGACCAACACTGAGTCCCCAGTATTGCACCATTCATCAAGGTGATCATTCAGCAACCTGGTGGCAGGTTGATTATATTGAACCATTTCTGTCATGGAAAGGGCAGCGTTTTGTTCTCACTGAGAGAGACACTTACTCTGGATATGGATTTGCCTTCCCTGCATGCAATGCTTCTGCCAAAACTACCATCCATGGACTCACAGAATGCCTCATCCATCATCTTGATATCCCACACAACACTGCCTTGGATCAAGGGACTACTTCACAACAGATGAAGTGTGTTAATGAGTCCACGCTCATGAATTCACTGGTCTTACCATGTTCTCCATCACCCTGAAGCAGCTGGCTTGACAGAATGATGGGATGGCCTCCTAAAGATACAAATAGAATGCCAGCTAGGTAGCTATACTCTGCAGAGTTGAGGCAGTGTTCTCCAGGAGGCTGTATATGCTTTAAACCAGCATCCAATATATGGTGCTCTTTCTCCCACTGCCAGAATTCATGGGACCAGGAATCAAGGAGTGGAAATTTTGGTGGCACCACTCACGATTATCCCTAGTGACACTCTCACAAAAACTTCTGCTTCCTGTTCCCACGACCCTATGCTCTGTGGATCTAGAGGTCTTAGTTCCAAAGGAAGGAATGATCCCACCTGGAGACGAAACAGATTCCGTTGGACTGGAAGTTAAGAATGCTACCTGGCCACTTTGGGGTCTAGAGGTCTTATTTCCAAAGGGAAGAATGATCTCACCTGGAGGCACAACACAGATTCCATTGAACCAGAAGCTAAGAATGCCACCTGGCCACTTTGGACTCCTCATGCCTCTGAATCAACAGGCAAAGAAGGGAATTACCATATTGGCTGGTGTGATTGATCTTGATTACCAAGGGGAAATCAGATTGATATTACATAATGGAGGTAAAGAAGAGTATGCCTGGAATACAGGAGGTCCCTTAGGGTGTCTCTTAGTACTATCATGTTCTGTGATTAAAGATAATGGAAAATGATTACAACCCAATTCTGACGTGACAACTAATGGTCTAGACCCTTCAGGTATGAAGATTTGGGTCACCCAACCAGGCAAAGAACCATGACCAGTTGATGTGCATGCTGAGTGCAAAGGGAATACAGAATGGGTGATGGAGGAAGGTATTTCTAAATACTAGTTACACCACATGACCAGTTGCAGAAAAGAGGACTGTAATTGTTATGGGTATTTCTTCCTTGTCTTATTATACATGATTGTTGGTGTGTGTGCATATATATAGATATACATGCATATATATGTGTATATAGCAAAGATTTTTGTTTTCTTTCCTCCCTTAACCAATTACTTATAAAATATAATGTGTAAACTGGGTTAGTGCATTTTCAGTTGTAAGCATATTAGTTATATCATGGTTTGGTGCAAGTATGACTTTATAATTGTGTTTATTTAGAGATTATGTACAGTTTAAGGAGATATGTAAAGGTGCCAAGTTGACAAGGGGTGGACTGTGATGGTTAATGTTAAGTGTCCACTTGGCTAGGCTACAAGTCTTAGTGGTTTGGCAGACTGATTGCTCTTCCATAATGTAATATATTGTAATCACCTCCATAATGAGATCTGATATAATATAATCTCCTTCATGATGAAATATGGCATGATCTAATTACGTCCATGATGAGATCTGCTATAAATAGCCACTCAGTTGCAAAGGGAGTTTCCTTGGGAGTATGGTCTGCCTCTAGTATATAAATGGATGTTCCAGCAAGGCTCATTCTGGCTCTGGAACCTGCATCTGACTCATCATCTGATCTCCAGTTCTTGGGATGTGAGCCAGCAGCCTACCACCTGACCTGCAGATTTTGGGACTTGTCAGCTCCCGTAGCCCATGAGCCAGCAGCCTGCCATCTGACCTGCCAATTTTGGGTTCGTTAGCCCCTGCAACCACATGAGTCACGACAAGCCTGATGCCTGACCTCCGACCTATGGATTTTGGGACTTGCCAGCCTCCACAACTGTGTAAACCATTTCCTCGAATTAAATCTCTCTGTATATATTTATATACGTATGTTTCATTGGTTTTGCTCCTCTAGAAAACCCAGCCTAAGACAACAGTATTATCTTACAACAACTGTGTGAAGGAATATTATTATCTCCATTTTATAGGTGAGAAAACTGAGATTCATAAAGGTTAAATGACTTGCTGAAGTTCACATTGCTGTTAAGTAAATGGCAGAGTCAGGGTGTGAATTCAGATCTGTTGACTGCAAAGCATAATTCTACTTGATTCCTCATGTTCCTTGTCTTTATTTGCTTTTCTTCTCTATAGGTATATTCTCAACTTAAAAGTATAACTCATTTGGAAGTCACTTGTATCTAATTTGTGCTGCAGTACCTAGAGTCTATTTTTGAGATAGATTAAATAATGATAATAATGATTGTTGTAAAAATAATAATGAAGTTAATTATAATAAAATGATTTAGTGAGCTGTACTAGATGCCAGAGAACATATTATTTTACATGGATTGTTTTATTTGTTCTTTACAACAAATTTTGTTACATAGGTGCAGTGATCATCCCTATTTTACAGATGAGGAAACAAGCTCAGAACAGTAACTGACTTGTCTAGGATTACACAACTGATGAGTGGCAAAGCCAGGGTAAAATCTCAGGTCTGTCTGGCTAAAAAGCTCAAGTTCTTTGCTATTACCTCTTCAATCTCTTGAGTTAACTTCATTAAATAGATTAAAGTCTAGGCTTCAAGTATTTCTATGAAACATTGTCTTCTCTGAAGCCTTTTAACTTGTGCACTGCTAGAATAAGAAATGATTCCTTGGCCTATAAATTGGTGGTGTGGGTATCCAACAGTAAGCAGTAATGTTTGTTAAACAGCCTGGGTCATTTATGGGAATCCAAAGTAGACTGTGTTCCATGATGAATCTAGAAGTTAAGTAGTGAGCTTTAAGACAATGCTTTCAGAAATGTAGGGCTGCTTTGTATAGTACAAAATGCCCCCTGCTCACAGAAAGGCACTTGTCAAATCTACTCAGTGTATTGGATTGACATGGAGGACATGGAAGTGATGTGGGAGAGTGTTACCACCTATAATGTTTCTTCTCCTGGATTAAAAATATAGAATTTAATGAAATAATCTAGTCTCAATCTTGGTAGTTTGTATAATGTATGTAACTCTTCAACACTTCTCTTATTGAGATTTTCCCTGCTTCCATGAATAAACAAATTGTCCCTGCCTTTTTTGGTTTGTTTTAGGAGGGAAATGCAGTTAAGAATTAAAAGGTTGTTGTTGTTGTTAGGTGTCATTAAGTTAATTTTCGACTCATAGCGACCTCATGTAACAGAGTAGAACTGCCACATAGGGTTTTCTTGGCTATAGTCTTTAAGGAAGCAGATTATCAGGTCTTTCTCCCATGAACCACTGGGTGAGTTTGAACCACCAACCTTTCAGTTAGCAGCTGAACGCTTAGTCATTGCAACACTAGGGCTTCTTCAAAGTTAAAATAGTGCCTTAAAAAACAAAAGTGAGTATTTTTATGTGTATTTCTCTTTTTAGTCCCTGTGGCCATGGTGGTTAAACTCTTCATCTGGAAAGTCCTTTTACTTTGTTGATCTTTAAGTATGCCTTGCTGCTATTAAAGTTTGGGTATTCCCAGCACTGAGCTTACTGTCTTAAACATTTGGGTCACTTGATTCATATTTGCTAATTGAGTGAGTTTAGACTGGACTTCCAGGAATAGAATTAAGATGGGAGGGTGGTCATGGTGATTTTTTCCCCCAGATCTCAGTGTGAAAAGTGAAAAGAAATTAATAAGGGGCTATGAAATGGGACAGAAGCAGTAAGAGGAGTTTGTTACAAGTTTATTCAGATTACTCGAAAAAAGGAGAAAGGGCCCTCATTAAAGCCACAAAGCATCTTACTGTCTTGCATAAACGAAATTCAAAGGTTTCCATTTCATATGCAATTCAAAGTGCTTTTCAAGTAGACACAGCAGTTCCTCTCCATGCAAAAGGTAAAACCTCTCTCTAAAAGTTGTGCCGCTCTCTGCTCTTTCAAAAAGGGAAAACCCACCACTCTGGAAATTAAGGGCTGTTACTTCATAGTCATGCTAAGGAGATCAGAAGTGAAGAGGAAGCCTGAGGGAAAGTATTCTAGTCACCTATAAAGCCGCAAGCAAGTTGAGGCTTTGGGAATGTTTGTCAGAAGGTTTGGTCACTAGTTAATAAGTTCCCGAGACAAGAATAATTGGTGCCGTCTTTGCTGTTACTTGTGTAAGAATTTCCTGTTCAAAGGACTTGCGCCATGAAAGATATAGGGGACATTAGAGGTTGCAAGCCAACTTAACAAAACAAGCTTGGTAAGGGAACTGTCAATAACAGGCGCCAGCAAATATGCTACAGCTTGAGTCAGGCTGGAGCCAGGCTGCCTGCATGCTGTTCTCTTCTGCAGATGGGGCAGAGCTTGGCAAAGCTGTCATGGATTTGGAATTTAAAGCTACATGGTGATTTCAGTTTTTTATTTTCTTGTGAATCAATAAGGATGATTCAAAACCAAACCAGATGGGCACGCAGCTACTGTGGAATATCAGCTACAGGCCAACCTTTTATTTTTCTTTAGAAAAATTACCTCTTACAACAACCTTAATTTCCAAAGTGTCTTAAATGCAGCAAAACACACTTCATTGGAGAGTCTATAATATGTCTTTTTCCTTACAACTGCCCTTAGAATTCTCAGGAAGATCTAATGCCTCTCAGAACTCTGAAAGGCAGTATGCACATTTAAAGGCTAGAGAATGCAGAGCAGCTTGATAATCATCAGGGGTGGGCTGGGTGGTTGTTGGGAGTGCATTTTGTTGTCTGTTTTTTCATTTGATTCTGTCTTTAACTAAAACACTGCAGGAAGAAGCATGATGAAGACCATTATAGAGTTGGAAAAAAAGACTCCATCAGATCTAGCGGTCTCTAAAAGAAAAAATTTGGAAGAAGTTTGTAGACCAGAAGGATAATTGTTGTTTTTTGTTGTTAGGTGCCATCAAGCCAGTTCCGACACATAGCAACGCTATGCACAACAGAACAAAACATTGTCTGGTCCTTCGCCACCCTCACAATCGTTGTTATGCTTGAGCCCATTCTTGCAGCCACTGTGTCAGTCCATCTCATTTGGGGTCTTCCTCTTCTTCGCTGACCCTCTACTTTACCAAGCATGATGTCCTTCTCCAGGGACTGATCCCTCCTGATAACACGTCCAAACTTTGATAATGCAGTCTTACCATCCTTGCTTCCAAGGAGCATTCTGGCTGTACTTTTTCCAAGACAGATTTGTTTGTTCTTTTAGCAGTTCATGGTATATTTAATATTCTTCGCCAACACCATAATTCAAAGGTGTCAATTCTTCTTCAGTCTTCCTTATTCATTGTCCAGCTTTCACATGAATATGAGGCAATTGAAAACACCATGGCTTGGGTCAGGCACATCCTAGACTTCAAGGTGGCATCTTTGCTTTTTAACATTTTAAAGAGGGCTTTTGCAACAGATTTGCCCAGTGCAATGTGTCTTTTGATTTCTTGACTGCTACTTCCATAGGGGTTGATTGTGGATTCAAGTAAACTAAAATCCTTGACAACTTCAATCTTTTCTCCATTTTTCATCGGTCCAGTTGTGAGAATTTTTGTTTTCTTTATGTTGAGGTGTAATCCATATTGAAGGCTGTGGTCTTTGATCTTCATCAGTAAGTGCTTCAAGTCCTCTTCACTTTCAGCAAGCAAGGTTGTGTTATCTGCATAACGCAGGTTGTTAATGAGTCTTCCTCCAATCCTGATGCCCCGCTCTTATTCATATAGTCCAGCATCTCAGAGTATTTGCTCAACATACAGACTGAATAAGTATGGTGAAAGGATACAACCATGACCCACACCTTTCTTGATTTTAAACCACACAGTATTCCCTTGTTCTGTTTGAACATCTGCCTCTTGACCTATGTACACGTTCCTCATGAGCACAATTAAGTGTTCTGGAATTCCCATTCTTCCCAATGTTATCCATAATTTGTTATGATCCACACAGTCGAATGCTTTGCATTATCAATAAAACACAGGTAAACATCTTTCTGATATTCTCTGCTTTCAGCCAGGATCCATCTGACATCAGCAATGATATCCCTGGTTCCACAGCCTCTTCTGAATCTGGCTTGATTTTCTGGCAGTTCCCTGTCGAGATACTGGTGCAGCCACTTTTGAATGATCTTCAGCAAAATTTTACTTGCATGTGAAACTAATGATATTGTTCAATAATTTCCACATTTAGATGGATCACCTTTCTTGGGAATAAGCATAAATATGGATCTCTTCCAGGGAGGTGACTTCCAAATTTCTTGGCATAGATGAGTGAGCACTTTCAGCACTGCATCCATTTGTTGAAACATCTCAATTTGTATTCTATCAATTCCTGGAGCCTTGTTTTTCACCAACGCCTTCAGTGCAGCTTGGACCCTTCCTTCAGTACCATCAGTTTCTGATCATGTGCTACGTCCTGAAATGGTTGAACATAGACCAATTCTTTTTGGTATAGTGACTCTGTGTATTCCTTCCATCTTCTTTTGATGCTTCCTGTGTCCTTTAATATTTTTCATGTAGAATCCTTCACCATTGCGACTC
>NW_004443987.1:2094405-2099715 GCF_000243295.1 Trichechus manatus latirostris
TGGACTTATTCTAATTTTCTTCAGTTTCAACTTTAACTTGCATTTGAGGAATTGATGGTCTGTTCTGCAGTCGGCCTCTGGCCTTGTTCTGACTGATGATGTTGAGCTTTTCCATCGTCTCTTTCCACAGATGTAGTCAATTTGATTCCCGTGTATTCATCTGATGAGGTCCACATGTATAGTCCCCGTTTATGTTGTTGAAAAGAGGTATTTGCAATGATGAGGTAGTTGGTCTTGTAAAATTCTATCATGCAACCTCTAGCATGGTCTCTATCACCAAGGCCATATTTTCCAACTATCGATCCTTCTTCTTTGTTTCCAACTTTTGCATTGCAATCACCAGCATTTACTGATATATCCTGATTGCATGTTCAATCAATTTCAGACTGCAGATATTAGTAAACATCTTCAATTTTTTTCCTCTTTGGCTTAGTGGTTGGTGAATAAATTAGAATAATAGTCATATTAACTGCTCTTGCTTGTAGGCATATGGATATTATCCTATCACTGACAGCGTTATACTTCAGGATAGATGTTGAAATGTTCTTTTGGATGATGAACTCGATGCCATTCCTCTTAAAGTTGTCATTCCTGGCATAGTATATCATATGATTGTCTGACTCAAAATGGCCAACACCAGTCCATTTCAGCTCATGAATGCCTAGGATATCGATGTTTATGTATTTCATTTCATTTTTGACGATTTTCAATTTTCCTAGATTCATAATTTGTACATTCCACTTTCCGATGGTTAATGGATGTTGGCAGCTGTTTTTTCTCATTTTTAGCTGTGCCACATCAGTAAATGAAGGTCCCAAAAGCTTGACTCCATCCATGTCATTATGGTTGACTCTACTTTGTAGAGGCAGCTCTTCCTCGGCAGTCTTTTGAGTGTCTTCCAACCTGAGGGGCCCATCTTTCAGCACTAATATCAGACAATGTTCTGCTGCTATTCATAAGGTTTTCACTGTCTAATTCTTTTCAGAAGTAGACTGCCAGGTCCTTCTTCCTAGTCAGTCTTAGTCTGGAAGCTCAGCTGAAACCGCCCACCATGGGTGACCCTGCTGGTATTTGAATACTGGTGGCATAGCTTCCAACATCACAGCAACATGCAAGCGCCCACAGTACAACAAACTGACAGACGCGTAGGGGAGAAATATAACAGCCTCAGACCAACTTATGGGGTGTGTGCATGTGTATGTTGTTTTAAACACACTTTCATTTCTTCTAGAGAGGTTTATGTTTCTTTCCTGTGCCCCTAATTACTAGCTCCCTCTGTCTCTTTGGTCCTTTCCTATCTTTATTTTAATTTTTTATTTTGAAATAATTTTATATTTACCAAAAAATGGTAAAAATAGCACAGAGTTCCCATATACCCTTCACCCACTTTCCCCTAATGTTTACACTTTACATACCCAATCACGAAGTTAACATTGGTACATTATTTTTAACTGAAATACAGACTTTATCTAGATTTCACCAGTTTTTCCACCAAATCAAAGAAAACAAACTGGTTGCCATTGAGTAGATTCCGACTCATAGTAACCCTACAGGACAGAGTAGACTGCCCCATAGGATTTCCAAAGACTGGCTAGTGGATTCAAGCTGCTGACCTTTTGGTCAGCAGTCGAGCTCTTAACCACTGCACCACCCGGGCTCCAATTTTTCCACCAGTGTCTTTTTTTTTTTTTTTTGTTCAGGATACCACCCAGTATTTCACATTTTATTTAGTCATTGTATTTCCTTAGTTTCCTCCAATCTGTTACTTTTTTTGGTCTTTTCTCATTTTTCATTACTTTGACACCTTTGATGCATTCTGAACAGGTGTTTTGTAAAATGTCACTCAATAGGGGTTTGGTTGATAACTTCTCATAATTAGATTGGAGTTATGGTTTTTCGGGAAGAATAACACAGAGGTGATGTGCATTTTCATCACATCATATCAAGAAGTACATGATGTCAGTGTGACTGTATCATTGGTAATGTTAATTCTGATTACATGGTAAAGGTCCTCTTCTTTTTAAAAACATACCTGTAGGTGAGTGGCTAAGTGATTGGACAAAGTACAAAGAGTGACTGTCTCAATGCTTGACACTCAGTAAATGTTCATTCATTCATTCAATAAATTATTTATTGATCCAGCCAATGTAGCCAATGTGTCAAGGCTTCTTATACAGTCATCTCCTCAGTAAACAAATGTTTATTAAATAGTTCTTATGTGCAAAGGCTGGGACTAGGGTGAGGCAAGTAAGGCACCCACACTGGATGCAAAATTTAAGGAGGCACTAAAAAACTCAATAATCAATAGAAGTACATTTTAATTCAATATTTAAAACATAAAAATTAATGCAGAAATCCATGATGAACAAAATTTTAAATAAAGACAAGATCAGTATTTGTCAAGCAATGTTCTAGGCACTACAACATTAAGCAAGACAAAAAAAAAAAAAAACTCCCAGTCCTCTGGGAACCTACATTTTAGTGGGGGAGATAATGAGAACGCCAGGGCTTCCAAAATGACCATAGTCTATTATTTTGAACAATAGTGTTAATGGCTGATAAATAAGTTACATTATCCTTGATAAAGTTGATGTGCGCCAGAGCTTTGACACTTAAACCAGTTGTGTGAACTTGGGCTGGCCATTTAACTAAGTTCCAGTTTCCACAGATCTAAAATGGGATCAGTGATAGTACTTACCTCACAAAGTTTCTGTGAAAATCAAATGAGATGCTACATATGATATGTTTAGTGCAGGACCTGGCACGTAGTAAGTATTCAGTTATCGGTGGCTGCTATTTTTATCCAACCCCCACTTCTCCCAAATAGTTCATTTAAACCTCTCTTCTATTGTTTATCATGTTATATCTTATCGTGTTCACTTGTGGAATCAATCAGATAAATCACCTTACCAACTAAGAACAACAATCACCACTGCTAAAAATTCAGCCACCGAACAGTCATCTACAGACCTTTCCCTTAGGACTTGGCAAGAATGTGATGGGTCTGAGATTTTAACCTACTTGCAGGCTGCCACAGTTCCATGAATGCTGTTAAAAGGTAAAAGATTCCTGGGTCACATAAATTGCAGTAGTCAGAGTGTCAGCATTTTCTTGCATGAGTTCTCTCAGCCTCATCTCACCAAACAGTAGGAATTAGGTCAGGTGATGCCTGTACATGCAGTGGGTTGCATTACAGGAGCAGAACCCTGAGTTAGGGAACCTGGACCTTTTACAATGGGCAGTAAGCATGCCTTATTTTTGTTCCAAGGGAGACACTAGCTCTAAGTCTGTTCACTATACAAATATCCTTGAAATGATAGTCCAGAACAAAGGCACAGTGCCTCTGTTCACTAGATGTGCAGAAAAAAAAGATACCCATGGAGAATTGTGTTCAAACAGGAAGTGGCACACATCTGCCAGATCATATCAACCCTACTAAGAAGGGTGATTTCAACAGGGTAAAAATCCTCTTCTAATTTTGCTTGAAATCTTATGCAGTAAATCTCACACAGATTCTTATAATGATTGTCTAATCTCTCTCTAGAATTTATTCCAGAATAGAAACTCCAGTGTTCTTGGCACTGATGTGAATCCTACCTGTACACCAAGACTTAGGTTGTTCTTGAGATCTCTTGCCCTATCTAGTTCCATGGACTCTTGCCTTGGCTTCTCTACTTGACTTTTACAATTGGTCTGCTTTTTCAGTTTGAGACAATGCCTTGGACTTGACCTTAGATTTGTCCTCTGGATTGATTAATGGGTTATTTTCAAACTGTTAAATTTGGGGGTTGAGACAAAGGTTTTCAGGGAATCTAAAATCACATATGTAAGCAGTCAACTAGTTTACCTGTGTGTAAGTCTAGCACCACAGACCTATAGATGTCTTCTATTACATTGAACCATCACTTTGAATGTATAAAACATAAGCTGTTTTGGTTGATCTGGCTACTGATGCATGTCATGAGATAAAAAGATCACAAGCACATAATGCTAAAGCTGTCATTATTAAAGGCAGTTCCATTTTTCTCACCTCTTTTCATCCACAGCCAAGTAACAAATTTTTATTTTGGACTAAACTTAATAGCTCTTGGTCTTGGCCCAGAGGCTAAATCTTATTGCAAGTTAGAATTAAATCCATTTGCTTGTTTCTGAGTTACACAAAGAGGAAAAGAATAACATGCTCTTAGTTCATTTTTCCCAGTGGGCATATCTTTGAAAATCCACTGTCTGCAACATGGAAACAGTGATGAGCCTGAGTTAGTGATGCCCAGGATAAAAAAATAGGCAAAGCTATTTGGTGAATTTTGTAGAAATAAGAGTAAAGATACTGAAGGTGATTCTTTTTCCATTTTATTGAAGACAGGCAAAGGGTAGAGTGCCCCTATGTAGTGGTGGACATGAACACATTCAGTCTGTTGCTAATGAGATCATGAAACTATCATTAGAAATTTCCTCGGTCATAGTCATTACTCATAGCTTCTTAAAGCTGGAAGGAGCATTACATCTGGGTTCTCAATTCTGTTCCATTGGTCAATGTATCTGTCGTTGAACCAGTGCAAGGCTGTTTTGACTACCGTAGCTGTATAGTAGGTTCTGAAGTCAGGTAGTGTGAGTCCTCCTACTTTATTCTTCAATAGTGTTTTACTTATTCAAGGTTTTTTCATTTACTTATAAAGTTAATGATTAGTTTTTCCATCTCTTTAAAGAATGTTGTTCGTATTTGGATTGGGATTGCATTGTATCTGTAGATCGCTTTGGGTAGAATTGACATTTTCACAAAGTTGAGCCTACCTATCCATGAGCAAGGTATGTTTTTCCACTTATGCAGGTCTCTTTTGGTTTCTTGCAGTAGTGTCTTGTAGCTTTCATAGTATAGATCTTTTACGTCTCTGGTTACATTTATTCATAAGTATTTTATCTTCTTGGGGGTTATTGTAAATGGTATTGATTTGGCGATTTCCTCTTCGAGGTTCTCTTTGTTGGTGTAAAGGAATCCAACTGATTTTTGTATGTTTATTGAGTATCCTGAAACTTCCCTGAAATCTTCTATTAGTTCCAGTAGTTTCCTTGTGGATACTTTGGGGTTTTCTGTGTATAAGATCATATCATCTGCAAATAGAGATTCTTTGATTTCTTCCCTACTAATTTAGATGCCCTTTATTTCTTTTTCTTGCCATATTGCTCTAGCTAGAACTTTCAGCACAATGTTAAATAGGAGTGGTGATAAAGGGCATCCTTGTCTTGTTCCTATTCTCAAGGGGAGTGTTTTCAGCCTCTCTCCATTAAGAATGATGTTGGCTGTTGGTTTTG
>NW_004443987.1:2099815-2100934 GCF_000243295.1 Trichechus manatus latirostris
TGCTGAATTCTATTGGCTAGAATTTTGTTGAGAATTTTTGCATCTATATTCATGAGAGATATTGGTGTGTAATTTTCTTTTTTTATGGCTTCTTTGCCTAGTTTTGGTATCAGGGTTATGCTGGCTTAATAGAATGAATTCGGAAGTGTCGCTTCCTTTTCTATGTTCTGAAATAGTATGAGTAGTACTGGTATAAGCTCTTCTCTGAACGTTTGGTAGAATTCTCCAGTGGAGCCATCTGGGCTAGGGCATTTTTTGTTGGGAGTTTTTTTATTACGTATTTAATCTCTTCTCTTGTTATGAGTCTGTTCATATTTTCAACATCACTTTGTCTTAGTTTGGGTAGGTAGTGTGTTTCTAGAAATTTATCCATTTCCTCTAGGTTTTCAAGTTTGTTGGAGTATAGTTTTTCATAATACTCTGTTATGATCCTTTTTATTTCAGTTGGATCTGTTGTAATGTGCCAAATTTCATTTATTATTTGGGTTATTTGCATCCTCTCCTGTTTTTCTTTTGTCAATTTGGCCAGTAGTTTGTCGATTTTGTTGATCCTTTCAAAGAACTAACTTTTGGTTTCATTGAATCTTTCTGTTGTTTTTCTATTCTCTATTTCATTTATTCCTGCTCTGATCTTTATTATTTCCTTTCTGCTGGTGGCTGTGAGCTTTTTTTGCTCTTTTCTTTCTATTTGTTCGAGTTGTGTAGTTACTGTTTTTATTTTGTCCCTTTCTTCTTTTCTGATGTATTCGTATATTGCTATAAATTGTCCTCTGAGGACTGACTCACTTTGCTGCTTCCCAAAGGTTTTAGTATGATGTGTTTTCATTCTCATTCGATTCTGGGAATTTTTTGATTCCATCTCTGATTTCTTCTATTACCCAGTGGTTTGCAAGCAGGGTGTTATTCAGTTTCCATGTAATTGAGTTTTTTCCTTTCTCTACCTGTTATTAATTTCTACCTTGATAGTGTTGTGGTCAGAGAAGATACTTTGTATTATCTCAGTGTTTTGGATTTTGTTGAGGGTTGCTCTGTGGCCTAAGATGTGGTCTATTCTGGAGAATGTTCCATGTGCATTGGAAAAGAATGTGTACTTTGCAGCTGTTTGGTGGAGTGTTCTAT
>NW_004443987.1:2101034-2103977 GCF_000243295.1 Trichechus manatus latirostris
CTCTGTGGCCTAAGATGTGGTCTATTCTGGAGAATGTTCCATGTGCATTGGAAAAGAATGTGTACTTTGCAGCTGTTTGGTGGAGTGTTCTATATATGTCTATGAGGTCAAGTTGGCTGGTTGTGCCCTGTAGGTCTTCTGTATCTTTGCTGAGTTTCTTTCTAGATTTTCTGTCCTTTACCGAGAGTGGTGTGTTAGTCTCCCACTGTTATTGTGCTCTTTTCAGTGTTGTTAGAGTTTGTTTTGTGTATTTTGGAGCCCTGTCATTGTGTGCATAGATGTTTATTGTGGTTATGTCTTCACAATGGATCATCTTTTAATCACTGCATAGTGTCCTTCTTTGTCTTTTACGGTGGATTTTGTTTTAAAGTCTATTTTATCTGAGATTAGTATTGCCACTCCTGCTATTTTTTGGTAGCTGTTTGCTTGATAAATTTTTTTCCATCTTTTGATTTTTAATAAATTCACATCTTTATTTTTAAGGTATGTCTCTTGTATACAGCATATTGATGGATCCTGGGTTTTTTTTAATCCATTTTGTTACTCTCTGTCTCTTTTATGGCTGCATTTAGGCCATTTACATTCAGTGTAATTATTTATAGCTTTGAGGTTATTGCTGTCATTTTGTAGTGCTTTTTTTGTGGTGCTGACATTTTCTTTGTTCCTCTTACTCTCATGTGCTGAATTCTTTTTGTTTGTGGATTTTTTTTCATTTCTTTTGTTTTTGTAGATTTTGTTTTTACTGAGACTTTGGTTTTCTTCTTTATTTTGATGAGTAGGTTTGTTAACTTGCTTTGTGGTTACTTTGAAATTTACCCTCATCTTCCTAGATTTGAACCAGTCTATTGTTACTTCATATCGCCTTGCCTTCCTCTCCATTAGAAGGTTCTATACCTGCAAGATTTATTCCCCCTTTTATTGTTCTGATGTTGTTGTCATTTACAGATTAACCTGTCTGGTTCCCTGTTGTAATTCTTTTGGTTTTGGATAGGCTTTGAGAGTTGATTTCCTAGGTTGGAATCTGGCTGGTACAACCATTCGTCCTAGATTCAGCCTCTGGTCTGATGTTGTTTGTTCTCAGACCGAAGGACTCCTGTTAATAATTCTTGTAATTTTGGTTTGGTTTTTACATATTCCCTTAATTTCTGTTTATCTGGAAATGTACTAATTTCACCATTGTATTTGAATGAGAGTTTTGGAGGATATATTATTCTTGGCTGGAAATTTTTTTCTTTCAAGGTTTTATATATGTCATCCCATTGCCTTCTTCCTTCATGGTTTCTGCCAAATAATCTGAGCCTAGTCTTATTGGTTCTTCTTTGTATGTGACTTTTGGTTTTTCTTGAGCTCCTGTCAGGATTCTTTCTTTGTCTTTGGTTTTAGTGAGTGTGATCATGATATACCTTGGTGATTTCCTTTTGGGGGTCTCTCCTATATGGGGTTAGTTGAGCTTCTTGGATGATCAGCTTTCATCTTTCATGGTATTGGGGAAGTATTCTGTCAGCAGTTCTTCAGTGATCCTCTCTGTGTTTTCTGCTTTCTCCCCCTGTTCTGGAACTCCAATCCTCACAAATTTTTGCTTTTGATGGTATCCCACATAATTCTCAAGGTTTCTTCATTTTTTTCTTTCTTTTTTCTGATTTTTACTCAGAGTTGTATTCAAGTGTTTGTCTTCAATTTCACTGATCCTGTTTTCCATTGTTTCAAACCTGCTCCTCAGCCCTTCTATGCCACTGTCCATTTCTGAAGTCTTATTGTTTATTTTTTGGATTTCTAATTGCTGTTTTGTATGATTTCTTGTTGTGAATTTATTTTAGAATTTTGTTCCTGTATTATTTTCCGGAATTCTTCCACTTTTTGTCTGTATTTTCTATTTATTTGTCTGCCTTTTCCATGAATTTGTTTATTTTTTCCTCATTTTTATCTGTTTTTTGCTTGAACTTTTGGATATCTCTGAATATTAGAGATTTGAATCCCCTATCAGTTAGTTCTAGTGCCTTTTCTTCTACTGGAAAGTCATCTGGTGTTTTATTTTGGATGCCTACTGGAGCCTTCCTGTCCTGTTTGTGTATATGTTTTGATATTGTCTGCTGTCTTCGGGACATTCAGTAATTATTTTCCTATTTTACTTGTTGTAGATTTGTTTGTTTTGTCACTTTTTTTTGTTTTATTTGGTTATGTCTGAGCAGGTAGGCTATGTTTACTTATCTGTGGGCAGGATATTTTTTACCTCCTTGTCCAATGGGCAGGGTCAGTTGTTCAGCCGTGGTGCAGCAGGACCGGTCCAGCTGAGGGAGAGTTGATGGGATGGGTTGTTTGTGGCATATACTAGAGCTGACAGGGAAGGCCAGGAATTAGTGCAAGGCAGGTTCTGGTAGGCTCTGCCTGTGCTGCTTGGGAGTGTGAAGTTCAATGAATGGTGCAGGTAGGCAGGAAGGAGGGGGTAGTTTGTGACATGTGGAGCTAAGACGGGTATGGGAAAGAGAAGAGAGAAACAGGAGCCAAAAACAGACAAACAAACAAGAAAGAGTGCTAAGGAAGCTTGCCATTGGAGTGGAGAGATGAGAGACTGAGAAATGCAGAAAAATAAAAAGAAAAAGGGTTAAAGAAGAGAAAATAAATAAAAAGAAAGAAAAGCAAAGCCCCCAGGGATCCCAACAGTGTGGCCGTGAAGACTGGGGAAGTGGCTCCCAGGCTGCAAAGTAGAGCCTCAGTAGAAGTGTTAGAGGTGTCACACAGTGACAACTATTCAGGAGACAAGAAGAGAAAGTAAGAATAGAGAGATGAGAAACTGAGAAATGAAGAAAGACAAAAAGGGTAAAAGAGAGAAAACAAAACAAACAAACAAACAAAAAAGAAATATCCCCAGGGATCCCACTGTGCAGCTGTTCAGACTGAGGAAATAGCTCCCAAGCTGCGCAGTACAACCTGGCTAGAAGGGGC
>NW_004443987.1:2104077-2116854 GCF_000243295.1 Trichechus manatus latirostris
AACAAATCAAAACAAACAAACAAAAAAACCCAGGTATCCCACCAGCGAGGCAGCACAGGTTGAGAAGCAGTTCCACAGTTTAGCGGCATTTCCCAGCCTTTCAGGAAGAAGCAAAGATGGTGCACAGAGCCAGGAATTTGAGAGAAAGGAGGAGGAAGTGGCTAGAGGTATGGAAGAAACCAAAAGAAGTGGAAAAAAGCAACAGCAGCAAGAAACAAATGGCACTCAGGGAGCCTGCCAGTGTGGGTGGGTGGGATTTAAATGGCACAGGGCTAAAGCTGGCCAAGAGACTGTGGCCACAGAAAACAGAGGAGGCTGAGTAGGGGTGAAGAAGGGTGTGGGGTGGGAAAGCATATATTGCTGGTTACTGGTTGTTCTGTCTCCTGCTGGAAGCTCCGTGAAGCTGATTTCCTGTACTCCCTGCTCACCAGTCTAGATGGCAAATCCGTGCTGTTTTAGCTGACAGGGGACCTTTGCACGTATCTCTCCTCTCTCTCTGTTCTCTGTCAGTTTCTTATTCTATTTGCACTTGGCTGAGTTCTTTATCTCCTCATTTGATGCTTAGGGTTTCAGGATTGCTGTTTGTCTCTGTTTGAATTAGTTTTTTGGGTCTTTGATGTAAAGGGATGATGTGATACTTCTGTCTATAGTTCCATGTTGCCCAGAAGTCTCCTTTTTTAACTCTTTTGATGAGCATAAGAGTTTAATTTTTAGGAGTTCCCAGTTATCTAGTTTCTCTTCTGGTGTTTGTGCATTGTTAATTATGGTTTTTATTGTATTTATGCCATGTATTAAGGCCCCTAGCTTTGTTCCTATTTTTTCTTCCATGATCTTTATCATTTTAGGTTTTATATTTAGGTCTTTGATCCATTTTGAGTTAGTTTTTGTGTATGGTGTGACATATGGATTCTGTTTAATTTTTTTACAGGTAGACATCCAGTTTTGCTAGCGTTATTTGTTAAAAAGATGGTCTTTTCCCCATTTAATGGACTTTGGTCCTTTGTCAAAATCAGCTGACCATAGAAGGATGAATTTACATCTGGGTTCTTGATTCTGTTCCATTGTTCTATGTGTCTGTCGCTGTAAGAGTACCAGGCTGTCTTGAGTACTGTGGCTGTACAGTATGTTCTGAGATTAGATAGTGTGAGGCCTCCTACTTTGTTATTTTTTTTCAGTAATGGTTTGCTTATCCAGGGCCTCTTTCTTTTCTATATAAAGTTGGTGATTAGTTTTTCCATCTCGTTAAAGAATGCTTCTGGTATTTGGAGATGGGTGAATTTTTAACTCACCCACATAACCACTACTGAGAGAAAAATAATTTGTTGCCAATGTCTCAGAGGTCCCCTTGAGGCCCGCATCCCAGTCACTAATCCTTCTCCCCAAAAGTAATCACTACTTTGACTTCTGTTCCAGTTCATTAGTTCGTCCGTTTTTTTTGAAATTCATGTAAGTGGAATCATACAATATATACTCTTTTCTATCTGGCTTTTTAAGGTAAATATTATGTTTGTATGTCTGAGAGATTTAACCATGTTGAGTGTAGCTGTAGTTTATTGTCATTGCTGTATAGTGTTCCACTGTATTCCTATGCCACAATTTATGTATCCACTCTACTATTTATAGTTATTTGAATTTTTTCCAGATTTTGGCCCTCATGAATATTGATGCTATGAATATTCTTGCTCATGTCTTTGTTGCACATACATATGCATTTTTGGTGCATAGATAGGTATCTATAACAAGGAATGGAATTGCTAGTGTACGAAACATTGTTGGTGCTCTACCTCATATATCCTAAGCCCATCTTCAAGGTCATCTACAGCTTTAGTGGACCATTCTTGTAAAATTCTGACAGCCTCCCATATCAAGCACCTGAGTTTCTTTACTGTCTGATTACAATTAATGTAATTACTGGTACATTTCGGTTTAAATTATAATCTTGCTATTTGTTTTATATTATCCATTCTTTTCCCTGATCTATTTCACTTGTTTTTTGCTTCTTGAATCAATCATACATTTGTTATTCCTTTTCACCCTCTAATTGCTTGTTATTTATACATCCTTCTACTATTCTTTTAGTGATTACCCTGGAGATTACAACATGCATTCTTTAGACTCTGATATAATTTAGTATTCTACCACTTCCCAGACAATCTTAAGACCTTGTAATACTTAGGATAATAAATTATAAGAAGTACCTTGGTGGCACAAATGGTTAAGCGCTAGACTACTAAATGAAAGGTTGGCAGATCAAACACCCAGAGGCATTTTGGGAGACAGGCCTGGCAATATGCTTCTGAAAGGTCACAGCCTTGAAAACCCTATGTAGCAGTTCTACTCTGCATACATGGGGGTTGTCATCAGTGGGAATCAACTCGATGGCAAATAACAACAGGAACAATGAATGCTCCCAAATTTTGCATTATTGTCATAATTTATTTTAATTCTACATAGACTTTAAACTCCACAATTAATTACAATTATCCTTTTGTATAGCCAATAATGATTTAGATTTATCCATATATTTACTCTTGCAGCTGTTTTTTATTCTTTCTTGGATTTCTGTATGCCCATCTGGGATAATTTCCTTATGCCTGAATAACTCTATTTTTTTTTTTTTGGTATGATTCTGCTGGTAACAAAATATGCTTTGTTTGTCTAGAAATGTCTTTGTTTTATCTTCAATTTTGAAGGTTCCCCTCCCACCCCGGTATAGAATTCTAGGCTGGCTGTTATTTTTTTATTTTTTCAGCACTTTATTTATTTATTTCTTCTGGCTTCCATTATTTTGGTGAGAGGTTGGATACTTTAGATTTTCTTTTCCTTCAATTTTTCAATACTTTTACTATTATATGCCTAGATGTGAGTTTGTATTTTTTCTGCTTGGTGTCTGTAGCACTTCTTGACCCTTTGGCTTGACGTCTTTAATAAATTTTAGAAAATTCTTGGTCATTATCCATTGCTGTCGAGTCGATTTCGACTCATAGCGACACTATAGGACAGAGTAAAACTGCCTCATAGGGTTTCTTTATGGAAACAGACTGTCGCATCTTTCTACTGCAGAGAGGCTGGTGGGTTTGAACCTCTAGCCTTCTAGTTAGTAGCCAAGCTTCTAACCACTGCTATACCAGGGCTCCTTTCTTGGTAATTACCTCTTCAAATATTGCTTCTGCTCAGTTCTTTCTCCTTCTTCACTGAGACAGAAATCAGATATATGTTAGACCTTTCCACCATATCCTATATGTTTATCATAGATTTCTGTAATTTCCATTCTTTATTTTCACCATGATTTGGCCTGGATATTTTCTACTAATTTATCTCTTGCTGAAACAATCTTCTGTGCAGCTGTATTCAATATTCTATTAAATCCATTTTTGATTGAATGCTAGACAATTGTGTTTGAAAAACTGTAGAGGCTGTGTATAATGTGATATTCTTCCAGAGAGGATTAACTTTATTTTCTGACAAGTAGCCAGAGTAGGAGCTGATCACCTTAATCCAATCATGAACTGAGCTGAATTAAGTTTAGATTTCAAACTTTATAAAACTTGGTATACTTCTGGTTTGCCTTCATTGTTAGGATCTTTCCTTCAAGGGATCCCATCTAAGCCGAGTGACTTTGCCAGAGCTCTACCTCCTTTGAGAGTCTTAAACTCCAGTTTTTGCCTAACCAGCTCTGTTAAATAGATAACTTCCCTGAGATTTTCAACTGCTTTCTGATCAGCTTATTAGTTTTTAGCCCTGCCAGCCTAAGAATCAGCAAATTCCCCATGGAAAACAGGCATGCAGAATATCGGACTCCTCTCAATGAGCTTCCATTCTGTCTAGGATATTGCCCCTTTAATCCCTTCCTTCCTTGGAAACTCTTTAAAGCCTTCAGACACATTTTGTTTTGTATTTTACTTAGATTTTCTAGTTTTCTGTTCATGTATGTGTGTGGGACAGTTAGTTCACTATATGCTACTGTGTCATAATTAGAAGCAAAAATCGTAACTTATCCTTAACTAAGTTTAAATTCTTAAAATAGGCAAAAGTTCTGTATTCTGTGAGGAATAACTATTGAATAAATGTACAGAGAGTAATTAGGGGAGATCTGGCTTGTTGTTATGTTTGTATTTTTTATTGAATTTTACCAAATGCATGTTATGCAAAAAACAGATGTAACTTCATGATCCACCCAGCTCGATGTAACCTAAGATTCATAATTACTTAGTTAAACTTTGCATACAATAAAAAAAAAAAACTCTAAGAACTCTAACATTATCTCACTCAATTTACATTGGAAAATCTCTGATTAGTCATGTGAGTAGGGTTTCATTACATACTTATTTAGATATATGTGCAAGAATTATTCTTGTTGAACACAGAAATTCTGAATCTGGGGATTTGTAATCATTATTTTTATTGTCAAGTTTTTAAAATTTAAACATTTCAATATATTTATGTATGTGCAAATGATTGGACTAAAAATTTAAGTAAGTGGTAGAAGCAACTGCCACTATTCAAAATTGTAGTCTTGCACAAAGTTTTTTTTTCTCTTAAAAGCAAAGTCTGAATATTGTAGGGGAGATAATTAGGATTGAAGAAATTTGATGAGTAATATTTTGGTTGTAATTATTAAAAACTCAACAAACACTAGCTTAAGTGAAAAGAGACTTTATTGGTTCATACAGCTGTGAAGCTCAAGGGTGGATTCTGACTTGAGGTCTCTATGGATCAAAGGAATCATAAGATGTTGTCAGGGCTTGGCCGTTTTTCCATGTTTCAAATACATTTCCCTATGTATGCTGGTCTCGTTTTTTAGGCAGGTTGTTTGTATGCAGTAGGAAAGGTGACCCTAGAGTTACTTCTTCATGTTTGATAATCCAAACAGAAGAGAAACCTTTTTCTCCTATTGTGTGTATATCATATATTATGCAAAGACTCTGATTAGCATAGTTTGAGTCATGTGCCTAATTATAGATTAATCATCTATGAAGATGTGATACAGTAATTGACTGAAATTTGGTCACATGTCCATCTTTGTGACCAAGGAGGCAGATCACTGTGATTGAGAGCCCCAACATGACTCCATATCAACTGTGGGTAGGGTGGAGGGGTCATACCCCAGAGGGATGACTCTTAAAGACTACATCCACTCCAGAGGTGGAATAGATAATAGATCATTAAACCAGAGAAGAAAGTTAGCATTTATTGATTCCCTACTATGTACAAAAGGAGCCCTGGTGGCGCAAATGGTTAAGTGCTTGGCTGCTAACTGCAAGTTTGGCTGTTTGAACCCACCCAGCAGCTCCATGGGAAAAAGACCTGGTGATCTGTTTCCATAAATATTGCGGTCAAGAAAACTCTGTGGAGCAGTTCTACTCTGTCATACGGGGTCACTATGAGTCTAAATCGACTCAATGGCACCTAACAACAACAACTTTGTATAAGGCACTCTATTAGATGCTTTTGCAAATATTTCTATCTTCTATCATACTACCTGGCTAGGAGGGAATCACCACCTCATTTTACAGAATCTGAGGCTCACAGAGGTGAAGTAACTTGCCCAATACCATGTAATTATTAAACAGTGGAACTGCTATTGAAACTTTCAAGTATCTTTGATCCGAAAATCTGAGTTCTTTTTAAAGAAGCAAATACAGGGAGGAAGTCTAAACATAAAGGTAAGAGAATATGGGATAGATATGTCCGTACCTTCTACCTTTCTGAAGTACGAGGATGGCAGGATTAGGGTGCTAGTCAAAAGACCAGAATCAGTATGAGGATCTCTAGTAATGCTGCTTTGGATGCCAGTCAATGAGCTACAAATGGACCAAGGTTACCAACTGAAGACAGTACAGGCACTAGGAACCCAAGGGACAGCCAAAAAAGTCCACTTGGGAAACTGAGGTTATAATGTTACAGCTATCAAGTCTAAATGCCAAATTTAGAGACTAAATGCAAATCAAGGCAAAGGTCAAAGCTAGATGCCACAGATGAGTGGGTAGAGGTTTAAAATGAGTATGGGCAGGGGGAGGATTTTCAGAATTATTGCCATCAATGTAAGTGGGTACTTGTGGCTCACCGTTAATGAATATGGTGTATGGGTGGGTCCTGCAAGTATAAAGGGTTAGAGTTAGAGTATACAACAGCTAAAAGAAGCAAGAGTTTCTGGTATATGTCATCAATGAAAAGGTCCAAACAAAAAGGAACAGGTGAATGTCCTGGAAAGCAGTGATTAAGGCTGTGTGACACTAAGACTTGCAGAGCACTAATTAAAAGCAACCAAGTACTCTATCCCCTGGGTCAAACCCTTTGAATGGGAGATAAGAAGGCAGTTCAGCTAAGGCTTTGAACTGGCTCTGAATCCAAGACAAAGAGTGACAAATAAATCTAGTTCCCAAAATAGAGGTTGCTGTCACTAATCAATGAACAGTTTTCCAGCTTGCCCAGGGTAAAAGGGATTGTTAATCCCTCCATTGTCTTTTAGCCACACCCACAGATCAGCACCACCATCAGTCTCCTTACCCACCAAGCTCTGGCAACTCTTAAAAGAAATTTTCCAAGCGCTTTAGTTCAGTGCTCTAATCGTCACAGCTCATAAGCCATGCCCTGCTTCCTTTTGCACCTGGAAACTTTGGGTGGAGGCTGGTTTTCTGCTAGTCCTCAGTGACTAATGCACACCTGCACATTCTTTTGTTCTTATTGGCAAGAGAAACATTTCACAGAACAGCATGAAAAGAGTGTTGTCAAGAAATCTGGGCAACAATTCCTATATGGACCTTGTTTTCTTCAGGACTGAAATTAGGTGAGATTTTGCAGGGTTTTAGATTAGTGTGTTTTCCTTATAATTTGTTTTTTTATTGCATTTAATTTAGTAGACTTTACTGGAATGAAAAGATTAAGAATTATAGCTTCTTTTAGTATGAATGGATCCAAGGAAGTGTATCTCCTCTCTTTAGCTATCATGTTATCTAACTTTGGGAACTTAGGGTATGACTTCTGGATTATGTGGTCTTCCTAGAAGATGACTTTGAGGAAGAATCACCTTAATATGTGGCTCCTGCTAATCTGGTCAATCTAGATTTACCTAGTGGGTACATCTTCAAAAAGAGAGAAAAACCTGCTGCAACTAAGAGGTAATTTAAATGTTAATTCTTTGGAGAGAAGTGAATGGGAGAAGAAACCCAGGATTTGGAAGAGTGTGAGATCACATTTTATATTCAAAAGCCTAAGTCAGACTATTAAGAGTCAATCTTAGCACAGAGTAGGTATCCAACAAAAGTTCTATTTTACTGCTACAGCAGATTATGGATGCCGGTCAAGGGGCTAGAACTGGAGAAGCTCATTTTTAAGCAATATTTTAGGAAATATGCAGTAGTAAGGGATCAGACAAAGACTGAGCCAGACTCAAAGCAGCAAACCAAGGTCAGGATATGTAGAGGACCGATGGTCAAGGGAAAAGTTTGGTTAGAAGCTAGGTGAACAGAAAAGAACCAATATACAATTAACAGAGAAACAATGCAGACTGTCCAAAGCCCATGTTTCCAAGGCAGTGATGCAAGAAGTCTAGAGGCATATGGTTCAATGAAAGTCTCTGGAGAATATGGTAGCAAATAAGCTGAAGCTGAAAAGATAAAATAAGGCAAGGAGGCAAGGCAAGAGGAATGAGGCCACAGGTTGCAAACTGGTGGGGGTATTCCAGCAATGGACAGGTTTTGCTTCATTTTCACAGTGCTTTAAAAGGCAATGTAAGCAGTCAGATGTCATACTTGGTTGTATTACAAGACTCTTAGCACCTATCATCCTATATCAGGCCAGGTTCACACATTTGTTATTTTTGCCTAGTTCCTGTTAGACATTTGAGTTTGCTACTGTTGGTGGGGGCATCCATTGGTACTCTATCTTCATGTCCTTTCAGTTCCTATGGCCATTTAGTCCCAAACAGAAGAAACGGCTTTGCACTAGTTTCTAAGACCCCTAGGCCTGTTTAGAATCAGAAGAGATTTAGGGAGGTCTAGTCTAGTTCCTCCACAATTTATAACACATTGATTATGTTGCTGGTCTGGTGCCTGGTTTTGTCCCAGTCACTTGGCTGTGTCCTTATTCCTTTTAATTAAGCTCAATCCTTGTACTTTAGTTTCAATACCTGGGTTCTTTACTTGTTCACTGATGTTGAAATCCTGTCTTGGCATCCTGTCCAGTACCTCATTTCTGTTTATTGATATGTGGTAGCAACCTTTACTTACGGAGTGAATTTATTTGTAACTATTTTGGACTCCTAGTCAGTTTAAAGTCTTTGCTCAGCCACCTTCCAAACTTTCATTCAGAAGATTTGACTTAAGTTTATAATAAGTGTTATTCACAGAGTTATTACTACTGCACAACACCACATTTGTTGAAAGATTGGTTTATCAAATGAACAGTCTATAAAAGGATGAGGACAAAGTGGAAAGTAAAGTTAAAGACAAGGAGAATGATAAATTATGTGTGTATGTAAAACTCCTATGCACATACACAAGTTCTGGCAAACTGGATTGAAATGATTGAAGGAAAAACTTGGTGTGGTAGTCAATGTTTTTCTGCAAATAGTTTCAGTTCCCCTCCCTTTCTGGGCACATTGTAGAATTGTACTTCATGGCTCCCTTGTGGTTTGGTGGGACCACATAATTAGTTTTGGACAAAGGGTTGTGAGCAGAAGTGACATATCTCACTTCAGGGCCAGAACATTTAATTGTCTGAGTGAGATGTTTGATGGATCTTTTTCCTTCTGACTCAGGAGTGGATTATCCAATAGGCAAGGTAAGCACAGTGCTTACCTTGCTTACCAGATAATCTGTAATGAACAATCTCACATGGGTTTCATCACATCTTTGATTAGCAAGTAAGCAAAATTAAGTCCATGCTTACCTTGCTTACTGGGTCATCAACCCCTGTCAAGGATTGTAAATTTGAAAAGAGGCTTTGATTCTGTAGGAAGGTGTTGTCGGGTTGAGAGAAAGACAAATGCTAGCCACATCTAGAAGCAGAATCTTTGATGTGGTGAAAAAATGTGAGATTGTTCACTACAGCTTGTCTGGTAAGCAAGGTAAGCATCGTACTTACTTTGTGTATTGGATAATCCACCCTTGTTTTGACTCTGTAGCTGGAGATGCTCAGGATAATGGCTACTCTGTTAGCCCGAATCCCTGAGTGATCCCTGAGCAACTACAATGAGAAGACCATCCCTCCACCACCATCTTCACCTAAACCAACCCATGACGGAAATGGAGCATGAGCAGGAAATATGCATTTGTTATTTTAAACCACTGATATTTTACTGTTTGTTTCCACCACTACATCATAATCCAGCCCATCTTGACTGATATACCACCTGAACCTAAAGGAACCTTAAAGTTCCTCAAAGTATAAGTCACATATTTATTGGTGATTAATAGCAGCCTGGTTTTGAAAACTTTTTTTTTTTTTTAAATCTAGTGATAGTACTGATTCAGAAAGATGAGCCTCATCAGCTTATTCTCAAATACTTGTGCCTGGCTTAGAAGTCTCCCAACAAGATCTGACCAGGATGACATTGTTCAACTTGAAATCCCTATGAAAACAAGGGTATCAATAGGAAGACTGCTGCTAACCAAACCTGCAGATTCCAGCAAGGAATTGACAGATTGATTTATTCTATAAAAATCGATTAGGATTAAGTTTTGTGTCAAAATGAAAAATGCCAAGGGAGAGTAGAAAAATTTATTATGATTTATTATTTGACTGTGAGTAAGAAATATTTGAGATTAGAGAAGAAGCTGCTACGGATTGAATGAAGTCCCCACAAAATATGTGTTGTAAATCTTAAATTCTATGCCTGTGGTTATAATCCCATTAGGACTTCTAGCTTCCTAAACTGTAGAAAATAAATTTCTATTTGTTAAAGCCATCCACTTGTGGTATTTCTGTTATAGCAGCACTAGATTACTAACACAGAGTTTGGTACCAGAAGAGTGTGGTGCTGCTCTAACAGGTACCTAAAATGTGGAAGCATTTTTGGAATTGCGTAATGAGTAGAACTGGAAGAGTTTTAAAGTGTCTAATAGTAAAAGAGTAAGGAGCACTGGTGGTGCAGTGGTTAAAGCGAAAGTTTGGTGGTTCAAAACCACCAGTGGATCTGCTGGAGAAAGATGTGGCAGTCTGCTTCTGTAGAGATTTACAGCCTTGGAAGCCCTATGGGGTTCTATGAGTCAGAATCAACTCGACGGCGGTGGGTTTTAGGTTTTTTTTTTTTTAATAGTAAAAGCCTAAATTATCAGAAGAGACTGTTGGTAGAATTATGGACTTCAAAGGCAATTCTGGTGAGGGTTCAGAAGGATGTGAGGAGAGCTATACAGAAAGTCTATCCTCTTAGAGAATACGTATGGCACCAGTAACAGAATGTTGCTAGAAATGAGGACATTACATGTGCTTCTGGTGAAGATTTATAACACACAAAATGATGAACGTGTGATTTGACAATGGAGGAAGGGTGACTTTTTATGCAGTGGCAAAGAACTTGTCTGAATATATTCGAATATTTGGTGGAAGGTAGAACTTGTAAGTGATGAATTTGGATATCTGGATGATGATATTTCTAAGCAAGATCTTAAAGGGGCCACAAGGTTTCTCCTTGCCATTTATAGTAAAATGCAAGAGGAAAGACATGAACTTAAAAATGAACTGTGCAAAATGAAAACAGAACTTAAAGATTTGGAAAATTCTTTTGTACAAACTAAGGACCCGTGTCCTAGAATTTTCACCAAGGACATGGCTACACAATCTTTTGCTTAAGAGATTAAGCCTATGACTGATGGATCTAACCAATTGCCACAGCAGAAATCCAATCAGCTGAGACTGAAGGAGTCAGAGAGAGGACAAAAAAAAAAAAAGAAAACTCTCTGCCTCTTGGAATTCTATGGACAGGAGACAGGCCAAAGGAGCTACTTCTGTTGTCCTCCAAGAAAAGAAAAGGACCATCCCTGGAGCAGCTCAGAGATCATCAGAACTGTTGGAAGGAGCACGGGAAGCAGGGCCTTGGTTTCAAAGGGTGGGGCCATGGTCTCCTGGATCTCAAAGGGTAGGGCCACAGCTACCTAGGTTTCAAAGAGTTGCATCTTTGCCAACTCCATTCTGAAGTGTGGGGCTGCCATTAAACTGCCAGGGAGATGGGGCCACCACCCAAAGCTGAGGGAGGGGGATGCAATGACCAAGGGGCAGAAGAACAGGGCCTGCTGAGGCCAAGGGGGTGGGATTGTCGCTCAGGTGGACTAGGAGAATGGGACCACCCAAAGCCAAGGGAGCAGCGTTCCCTTCCCAGTGGACCTGGAAGGCAGAGCTGAAGCCCAGGTCTCAGGGACCTCACTCAGAACCCGGACAGCATGACCAACACCTAAAGTCTGGAAGGCAGGGCTATTGCTTAGATGGTCTCAGAGAACAGAGATTTATTTTCAAGCCTTGAGAGCTAATGTAACTTGTTCTGGTGGATTTTGGACTTGCTCAGTGTCTGCTATCCCTTCTTTCCCTCCAATTTCTCCCGTTTGTAATGGAAATGTATACCTTGTGCCTGTTCTACTATTGTATTTTGGAAGCAGATAACCTGTGTTCTAACACAGGTTTTCAGATGAACAGAAATTTTGCCGCAGGATGGAATATGCTTAACGTCTTACCCATATTTGATTGAGATGATTCAGAAGATGATATTTTGGACTTGGAGTTGATTTAAGACTTTTTGAATGATGTGATGGGGTGAATGTGTTTTGCACATGGCATGAATTTTTGGGGGGCAAAAGGTAGAATGTTATGGATTGAATTATGTCCCCCAAAATGTGTGTTGTAAACCCTAACCTCTGTGCCTGTGGTTATAATCTTATTTGGGAATGGGTTGTCTTTCATATGTTAATGAGACAGGATTAATGTATGGTGTGTCTTGAGTCAATCTCTTTTCAGATATAAAAGAGATTTAACAAGCAAGCAGAGAGACAGCAGAAAAGAGATGCCAAGTATCTGAAGATTGCCCAGGAGCAGAAGCTCAGAAGATATAAGGACCTTCCAGAGCTGACAGAGAGAGAAAGCTTCCCCTAGAGCGGACAATTTGAATTTGGACTTCTAGCATCTGAAGCTGTGAGAAAATAAATTTGTTTGTTAAATCCATCCACCTGTGGTATTTCTGTTATAGCAGCACTAGATAAGTAGGACAGAAGCTTAGTCCAAGAAAATGGTAGAATGCTTTAAGGTCATTCAACTCCCATTCTTTTTCCAGATTCTCATTAATATCTTACTTTGATTTTACACTTGCTATTTGTTTCATTTAAAGTCAACTAGCAAAATGATATAATCCATACCTTGTTAAATTTACTGTTGTTTTCAGCATTTAAGTACTGTTATCTCGGAAAAGTCCCAAACAACTGAAAATTGAAATATTTTATGGCTGTGATTTATTGGATGACTGAAAATCTGTGCGCAGGATTCTGCTCAATCTCTGATTAAGCTGTTTCATCTTGCTAACATTTATAGAAAATTACCAAGGAGTCTAGTTAAAAGAGCCTTTTTTTAATTGATGTAATTAAAAGAAGTTTACATTTGAAGTTAGTCTCCCATACAGAATTTTTTTAACATACATTGTTATGAGACCTCAACCGCTCACCCCATTCTGCGACAGCACACTCCTCCCCTCCGCCCCGATTCCCCATGAACATTCAACCAGCTCCTAACTCTCTCTGCCGTCCCCGCTCACCTCTGGACAGAAACCGCCCCTTGGTCTCTTATACCTACTTG
>NW_004443987.1:2118401-2130711 GCF_000243295.1 Trichechus manatus latirostris
GCATTGTTACCTATGGTTTGTATTGTGTTTATGCTATGTATTAGGGCTCCTAGCGTTGTCCCTATTTTTTCTTCCATGATCTTTATCATTTTCGATTTTATATTTAAGTCATTGATCCATTTTGAGTTAGTTTTTGTACATGGTGTGAGATATGGGTCTTGTTTCAGTTTTTTGCATATAGATATCCAATTATGCCAGCACCATTTGTTGAAGAGACTGAAAAGAGCTTTTTTTTTCTCCCTGTGAGCCAGTTCCTGAACAAAAGTTCAGACCTCTATTTTTTTAAATAACATTTTGTTCTAATTTTTAAATAATAATTATAGGAAATATGGACAGGAATAAGGTAAATAAAAATCACTCCTAAGTTCATAACCAAAAGGAACTACTCTTAATATTTTTATATACTTTTATAAAAAATGGGATCATACTCTTTGGTAACTTGCTTTTTTTTTACTTAATATATCATAAGAACGTTTTCATGTCGTTACATTTTTACAACACATTTTTATGGCATTATTCTGTTTTAGGGATACACAATAATTTATTTAACTGATTCCCTTTTTATTTCACAACCAAATTGTTTCTAAGTTTTCTCTATTAAAAATACTGTAATTAATAGTCTTATAGTTAATCTTTTCTTATGTTTGCACTTATAATATTTCCTTATGACACATTCTTAGAAGTGGAATTGCTGCAGCAAAAGGTATGAATATTATTAATGCTTTGATACGTATTGTAAGATTATAAAATTCTGTCCTGGTAATTTATATACCCTTCTAGGTAGGAATAAGAGTGTCTATTTCTCTGAATCTTCAGAGACACTGGGTATTGCCTTTTAAAATATTTGTTAATTTGAGGTAAAAGTCACAGATTTTACACTTTAAAGGAAAATCTCCTTGAAAAAGAAAAAAAACTAAGACTAGTTTTGCTATGTGTTCATAAATAGGACTATACTTTAGGGTCTAGAAGTGGTTAATTTCTTTTCTAACTCTTCATTTAAATTTCCACAGAGCTTTGTTTTATGCAATGCCATCCATCAAAACTAGAGATGTGCTCCATGCCGTAACTCACCAGTCGTTCAAGTCCTGGTAAACCCATAATACTTGTAATTTGTGTCTATTGCACATATTCATCTATTTACTCCACTTTCATAACCTGTAGGAAAACAGCTATATTTGCCTCAGTAGCATCATTAGGGAGAGAAGTAAGTTAGCAAGTTTCACCCGTTTGTATTCCTTTATCTGATTTACTGTGGAATATGATTGTTTGATTTGTGAAGTAATGATGCTGAATGAGGAATCAGGATAGTGGCAAAGAAAATATTTTTTTAACAGAAAGCTTTTTTTTTAATTGTTTCACCAGTTGGAAAGGTAAAATATTCAGAAGGGAAGAGTATGTCATCATAAAACTGAGTTAGATAATAGGCGTTAAGACATAACAGCATTTCCTAACCTCTTGGATAAAACTTGGAAAATCTTCGAGAAACAATTACACAGAACAATATATCACTAGGGTGTGCATTCTCTTTAGTTGCTTTGTGATTTTCCATAAATGGTAAGCATATTGTTTGGTGGAATTAGAAATACACAGGGAGTTCTCTCTAGCATGGCATTCTCTGGCTTGCATTGGCTTAGCTGTGGTTCTTGACTTCAGATTTTTTTACAGATCATTTCACTGAAAAATGAGAAGGATAAAGAAAGTCTACTCATTGTCATGCTCCTCCTCTAATAATATTTAGTGGGAAAATACTGGGGTCTGAAGCTTCCTTCTCTATTTCTGCAGTAAAGCAAAGTAGCAGGTTTCTGAAGAATGGCTAAAACTAGTAGTAATATGTTGGGGGCCTTTGTTTTTCCCCAGAATGTAGCGTGGGAGAGATGACATTTTGGATATCAATTTTCTCCACTCATTTATTTAATAACCCATCCCTACCTTTTCTTTTACTTTACTAATTATTTACTAAGAGGAAATGCCTACTTTTCAAGGAGAAAATGGATCAAAAATGCTATGATCCACTGTGCTAGCTCATTGGATTAAGATCAGGAGTCATGTCCCCAGTGACAGCTCTAGTCACCTTTGATTTAGGATTTTATTGACATTCTTGAAACTTTGTAGCATGTGAAATAACAGAATCCTTAACAGTGGCTGGAATACTCAATCACTCTTCTTGGTGATTTTGACTTTCTTTTTTAAGTAATATTTTATGTAACTTTTGTAAGAATCAAATTATTAGATTTTCCCAAGTCTGGATTTCCAGCTTTGAGTCATATTTTGGTCTTTCATTAGTGAAGAGATAATTTAATTTAGAGATGAAGGTATGGTGTGTTGAATTCTCCATTATTTATTCCTCATCTGGAATTCAAATCTTTGAATTAAAATCTCTCCAGCATCTCCATTCATGCCACTGGGCTTTTACCATTAGCACTACATAGATGTTGGAATAAGGCTGACTTTCAGGGTAATGGTTACAGCAAAATTCTTCCTAGACTTTTTTTGTAGCAACTAGGAGAACTATGGTGATATGGATTGAATTGTGGTCCACCAAACTGTGTGTCAATTTGACTAGGCTGTGATTCCCAGTATCCTGTGGTTGTCCACCATTTTGTGATGTGATGTGATTATCTTATGCGTTGTAAATCCTAACCTCTATGATGTTAATGAGGCAAGATTAGAGGCAGTTATGTTACTGATGCAGGATCAATCTACAGAATTAGGTTGCATCTTGAATCAGTCAGTTTTGAGATACAAAAGAGAGAATCAACAGAGAGGAGGGGGACCTCACACCACCAAGAAAGAAGAGCTGGGACTGGAGCCTGTCCTTTGGAACCAGGGTCCCTGCACTTAGAAGCTCCTAGACCAGGGGAAAATTCATGACAAGGACCTTCCCCCAGAACCAGCAGAGACAGAAAGCCTAACCCTGTGGCTGGCACCCTGAATTGGGACTTCTAGCTTCCTAGAGTGTGAGAGAATAAATTTCTGTTTGTTAAAGCCATCCACTTGTGGTATTTCTCTTATAGCAGCATTAGATAACTAGGTCATATGAGAAAGTATATTTTTAGAGGAGTTTGAACATTGAGTAGGTTATTTCTTCTTGTACTTTAATATTCTTATGTATATTATTCATTTTGCTTATTTCATGACTGGCAAATGGTAGGTAATGAAGAAATGTTTATTATTGAATAGATATCATCAATTGTATAATACTTTTTATAAATTTTGATTGGGAACTTAGTTGAGAGACAACGGACATGACCTTTTGGGTGCAGCTCTTTTTCACTTAGGCCATCTTCTGGCAGAGAAGGGGTGCTGGTAGTTGTGGTATGATCCTGGCAGAAGCACTCTGTCAACAGGTTATGCATCTGTTATAAGGTATACTCTAATCATTGAAATATTTAATCATCTCTGCTTCTGAGTACTAGTTTCACAAAAGATTGTGTGGCCAATTTTGTGTTTCTGAAAATTTATTATAAAACATATTAATTGCAAAAATTAGCAACATAAAAAATTTATTGGTTTGGGGGTGAGATGAGATGGGGTAGAGATCCAAGTTGTAGGAATGCCAACCATAAAAATGGATTTATCATTATCTTGCTTTCATCTGAGTATCTTATCTACCTAACTCTCTCAGATCCCTGCAGCAAAATTCTGTAAGGAAAGAAAAGAAATCCCTTACAGAGTGATAGCAAGGAGGAATGAACTGGGTCAGGGGACTTTGGATGTAGCCTGATAATTTCAATCTGACCCAAGTCAGTAATGAAAGTTGCTTGATGCACTATGGGAAATTTGATGGTAGTCTAGGGCCAAACTTAATAGGCAAGTGCATCTATCAGCACAACACATCACCACTGAGCAATTGCATTTATGATCTCAAAAGAATTAAGGAGGCAATGAAGGCAAAATGCTTCTCAAGGAAAACAGGTAAATTCTTCTCTGTCAAGGCTGAGATTAAAATCCTCTGAGCCAAGGTTCTATTTGCCACCTTTAGTGCTAGTGCTGCAAAAGTCAAGTCATGGACTTTTAATTTGATTAAAAACTTAAGTGCCCTCAATTCTACTGTTTTAGGTTTGCATCATTGAGTCATAAGATGGGAAACATCTGTTTGAATTTGCAAGAAAGTATCAAACAGAGACTTCTTAACACTGCTCATCAAAACTCAGCAAAGACAGAACAACCAGTAGATAAAATGGGTAACATTATCACCGTTTCCAGATTCACGTGGTGACAGGAATGTTTTGTAACCAAGAGAGTCACCAGGCTGCTAATTATTACAGTGCAGGTTTTAAGCTCATGGGAGGGAAAGTGATACATATGTTGAATTAAATTCTCTAGCTCACATGTGATTGATGATTGGGTATCAATTGTAAATAAGACATAATACAGAAGGTGGGCAAAAGATAATGGTAAAGATACCAGAGGACTCTTGGCTCTCAAATCAATATGTGAACAACTATTACAGTGTTTTCATTGCAGTATGCCATGCAACTGACAAGGAGGAATTTATCTGTCTTTGCAAAAATTCTAATAGAGGAAGCCCTAAAATTCTCATTTTTACATCATTAATCAGGCAGAGTAAGGGTGGGGGTGTCTGCTTGTCCAACTCTCAAATGCTGTAAAGCGGTGGTCTCAATGTTGACTGCACATTAAAATCACCTAAGGAGCTTTAACAAAAAAATCCAATGCTTGAGCCCCTTCCTCCCTCCCCTTCCACCAGAAATTTTGATTTAATGGCTCTGGGGGAAGGTCCAGGTACCTATATATATATATTTTTAAGTTTCTCAAATGCTTTTAAAAGCCAACTGTTTGAGAGTGAGACATCACATCAGCAGGTCCAAAGGTAGCTCTGCCCACAGGCCGTGTAGGTGGTACCCAAGTGGTGAGATTTCAAGAGCTCTGAAAGTCTCCTCAATCCCTTGGTATTTTTCTGGCAACAGCCCTGCTACACTGCCTAAAATAACTATGTTTAGATACGTATGCCCTAGCTAAACTGCAGATGTTATCTGGGAGAGTCGACACATTAATACTTTATTTTTAAAATTGTTTATCAGATTAGCTAGCAGAGGAGGCATACATTTTAACAGGGGAGCTGAAGCTCTAAAACATGGAGTATTATCTAGGGAGGGCAGTTATTACTAGGTTGACCAACCTCTCTGGTTTGCTTGGGATTGAGGGATCTCCTGGGATGCAGGACTATCAGTTTTAAAACTGGGACAGTCCTAGGCAAACTGGGATGAGTTGGTCACTCTAGGTATGGGTGGAGCATCGAGACCTACACAGGCATGGGTACCTGGACAGGAGTGAGACACTCTAAAGAAGTATAGAAGAAAGCAGACTGCAGGACTCATTTCACCTACTTTAATATTTTGTCTGGAGATGATATAACAATAGTGGGGTAGAATCATTTACTGAGATATTGACCAGAAACCAGTTGCTGTTGTTGAGTCGATTCTGACTCATGGCGATCCCATGTGTTTTAGAGTAGAACTACTCTCCATAGATTTTCATGGCTGTGACCTTTTGGAAACAGATTGCCAGGCCTTTCTTCCAAGGTGCCTCTGGGAGGGTTTGAACTGTCATACTTTCAGTTAGTACTTGAGTGCTTAATCGTTTGTACCACCCGGGGACTCCTATTGAGATATTGGCGTGGGTTATTTTTTGTTTCTTAATTGCTGTAAGAAACACAAAGAATGAGTTATATGTGTTTTGGTTTCTCCATTTTATCCCTCTTATTTCTAGATGGTAGTTAGGCCATTTTGTGGCTTTGACTGGGGATGAGTTGTAGTTTATATTGCCAAAGTTACAAGAAACAAGCAAACAAAAATTTCCAGATTTTTGAAAGCCTCAATTCATTGAAAAGCTTAACTGGAAGGAGAGATCCAGATGTGATACCTTTGAAAATGTGTAGGAGGAAGTAGCAAGATAACAGGATAACAGTCCTTGAAACTAGGTAGGGAGTTGTGGATTGGGTTATCAAGAAACTGGGGTACTTAGGCTGTGTATGTGTGTGTATGTGAGTGTGTGAAGAGGAGGCTAGATGGTATACTTAGGCATGCCAGATCTGAGGCCCCTTCTTTGCAAAGATTTCTGTGACCAGCATTGTACAGAAGCTACTGAGCTGCCAAACTACAAAGGACCATGTGAGCTTATCAGTGGTGACTGGTGTAAACCTATGATCAAGACCCTTCCCCAATGTTCTGCTCTATGAACAACTCTTGAGATGCCCAAAAATGAATGAGATTTAGTTTACTGTTGTCCCAGTAAAATGGGGGCTCAGAGTCAAATCTAATTGAATTCAAACAAGAAAGTGACATTTCTAACATACACCAATGTACAGAGAAAAATTCATCCCACTGCAATATTTGCTATTTACTGAGAATCTATTACATGGCAGGCACCTTATTATATGTTGTTGTTGTTGTTAGGTGCTCTCGAGTTGGTTCCAACTCATAGTGACCCTGTATACAACAGAACAAAACACTGGCTGGTGCTGTGCCATCCTCACAATTGTTGTTATGCTTGAGCCTATTGTTGCAGCCACTGTGTCAATCCATTTCGTTGAGTGTCTTTCTCTTTTTCACTGACCCTCTACTTTACCAAGCATGATGTCCTTCTCCAGGGACTGGTCCCTCCTGATAATATGTCCACAGTATATGAGACATAGTCTTGCCATCCTTGCTTCTAAGGAGCATTCTAGCTGTATTTCTTCCAAGACAGATTTGTTCATTCTTTTGGCAGTCCATGGTATATTCAATATTCTTCAACAACACCATAATTCAAAGGTGTCAATTCTTTTTCAGTCATCCTTATTCATCGTCCAGCTTTTGCATGAATATGAGGAGATTGAAAACACCATGACTTGGGTCAGGCATATCTTAGTCTTCAAGGTGACATCGTTGCTTTTTAACACTTTAAAGGGATCTTTTGCAGCAGATTTGCCCAATACAATGTGTCATTTGATTTCTTGACTGCTGCTTCCATGGATGTTGATTGTGGATCCAAGTAAAATGAAATCCTTGACAACTACAATCTTTTCTCCATTTACCATGATATTGCATATTGGTCCTGTTGTGAAAATTTTTATTTCCTTTATGTTTTTACATGTAATCCATACTGAAGGCTGTAGTCTTTGATCTTCATCAGTAAGTGCTTCAAGTCCTCCTTACTTTCAGCAAAGCAGTGGTGAAAAACAAGGCTCCAGGTATCAACAGAATACCAATTGAGATGTTCAACAAACAGATGCAGCACTGAAAGTGCCCACTCATCTATGCCAAGACATTTGGAAGACAGCTACCTGGCCAACTGACTGGAAGAGATCCATATTTATGCCTATTCCAAAGAAAAGTGATCCAATCAAATGCGGAAATTATTGAACAATATCATTAATAGCACATGCAAGTAAAATTTTGCTGAAGATCGTTCAAAAGTGGCTGCAGCAATATCAACAGGGAACTGCCAGAAATTCAAGCCAGATTCAGAAGAGGATGTGGAACCAGGTATATCATTGCTAATGTCAGACGGATCTTGGCTGTAAGCAGAGAATACCAGAAGGATGTTTACCTGTTTTATTGACTATGCAAAGGCATTTCACTGTATGGATTATAACAAATTATGGATAATATTGCAAAGAATGGGAATTCCAGAATACTTAATTGTGTTTATGAGGAACCTCCAAACAGATTAAGAGGCAGTCGTTCAAACAGAACAACGGGATACTGCATGATTTAAAGTAAAGGAAGGTGTGTGTCAGGGTTGTATCCTTTCACCATACTTATTCAATCTGTATGCTGAGCAAATAATCTGAGAATCTGGACTATATGAATAAGAACAGGACATCAGGATTGGAGGAAGACTATTAACAACCTGTGTTATGCAGATGACACCTTACTATATATTATTAATATTTACAGCCTATAAGGTATTATGCATATATACATTTATATAACATGTATATAATATATATGCATATATAATATGCATATTTGCAGATGAGGAAACTGAGGATTAAAGAGGTAAAACTGTAATAACTGACAAAGGTGGAATTTTTAATCCAATTTTATACCTTGTTCTCTCACCATACATCTGGTGAGACAGCATAGCAGGAAAATAAAATTCTGCAATACTTCTCTGGACACTTGTTTCCTTTTCTAAAGGAAAAAGTGCAGATACAGATTGAAGGAGCAAGTGTGTTGACATTTTCTATGGGGTTCTATGGAGTTGGCCTAACTTCCATGGATGACATTTTGACTACTTCCAAAATGGAAGGACTGAATTTGGTCTTTAGGGTAAGCAGTTCTGTGATGGAGTTGTTTGGCACAGCTGTTTTGGGGTGTGTCAGTGTATCTACCTGGAACAAGCTCAACTTTATTTCAAGACACTTTTAAATGTGTTTCTTATGGCTTATGACCACAATTCATCACCAAGTGGTTTTTCCCTTGGCCAGTTTCCATTTATCATTCAAATGCAGCAACAGAAAAGAGAGCAACTCTAGAGCAGTGACATATAGCCTGGTAATTATTTTGCTTTCATATCCTACCTGGAAGCAATTTTTAGATAAGTGATGCCTCTCTTGGTTTCCTAAGGTTACTGTACATAATTTTGACAGGATTTGAGCAGGAGAAAATCCATGGAGACAAACGAGCTTTAAACAAAGGTGAAACCATTAAAGAAGTGAACATGAGAACAAAGATGGAAGTGGATCTGGTCACCAGTCGAGTGCTTAAGGATTCTTGGTATGGCATCGCGTTTACAGGAAAATGTTGACAATAACATCCTCAAGGTATCATTAACACATGTTAAGGGTCAGACATTCTAGCTCTGTCAAGTGCTCTATGACTTTGAATAAGTTAAATAAACACTCTAAGCTATGGTTTCCTCAACTTTAAAATGGAGATGACAATACATGCATACATAATACATAAACTTGTGAGATTTAAATGAAATAATGTATGCAAAATAATTCACATAGTATCTGACATGAAGAAAATGCTCAATAAATGTTAGCCATTATCATCATCATACTTCTTCTATACTAAGCACTCCATATTTGCTTTTTAAAGGAATTATATTATTTCTCCTTGGGTTTTAAAAATGATTAAAAGCTGTGTCTACATAGCTGTACAATTCAGTAAAACAATTTAGTCCAACTGGTTTCTAGGCACTGATATAGAGAAAAATAAAAAGCATATGAAAGCCTGATATTAACAGAATTAAAATCTTTCCCCTACTGACTTGCAAATTGGTTGGAGATAACAGAACAATCTTTCTTCTAGGTTCTTGGTTTAGCTTACCTTGCATTCTTGTCAAAACATATCTTTGACTTTCACTTTTACTCTTTTTGGTTCTGTTGGAACCAGTGCATTATCTCAATCAGAAAACATTTGTTCCTCTTCTAATATATGCCAGGGACTGGTGATATTTGGACCCAATAATAAATAAGACATAGTCTTTGCCCTAAGGGAATTTTAAGTCTAATAAACGTGTCCCAGGTCCATGTTTGTCACCTGAATAAGATGTCACATATGTACAAACGGTTGAGGTAAACTTCTTTGATCTCTTTCTCTCTTTTTCAATTAGTTTGCATTCTTTTTCTGTGTCAACCTGATGTGTGGGAACTTTGCTTCTTTACCAGCTGGCAAGGTAACGTCAGTGCCCCCTCACCTTTTTTCAATTACCAATAAGTGTCAGATGGAGGAAGGATTAGATTTTTCTTTACTGGCTCTAAAGAGTGAAACTAAATAGATGAATGAGTATCAGGAGTATTTGAATATTAAATGGGCTCCTCATCCCTGGAAGTGTTCAAACAAGGGCTGATTGACCAGAGGTCTGGGTGATTGTTGATTTGATTTCTACTTTTAGTAGAAGATAATAGTTATCAGATACTAGGGGCCAGGTAGTGTTTCCTTCTGTTGTACATAGGGTCACTATGAGTTGGAACTGACTCAACGGCACCTAACAAAAACAATAGATACTAGATGCTTACTTTCTGGCAGCCTTACCATATTTCTGAAACAGAGATGGGAAACTGGAAAATCTAAAGAACAGTAAAAAGGATTAGAAGTTTTTTTTTGTTGTTGTTTATTTTATTTGAGATCAAGTTACCGGGATAGGGATTTTATTTAAAGACAAGAGGTAATTGGCAACCAAAAGGTTGGCAGTTCGAATCCACCAGGCACTCCTTGGAAACTCTGTGGGGCAGTTCTACTCTGTCCCATAGGGTCGCTATGAGTCGAAATCAACTCGCTGGCAACAGGTTTGTTTTTTTTTTTTTTTTTGGTTAGTTATCTAGTGCTGCTGTAACAGAAATACCACAAGTGAATGGCTTTAACAAAGAGAAATTTATTCTCTCAGTCTAGTAGGCTAGAAGTCTGAATTTACTGAGTCAGCTCCAGGCGAAGGCTTTCTTTCACTGTTGGCTTGGGGGAAGGTCCTTGCCATCACTATTTCCTGGTCCTAGGAGCTTCTCGGTGCAGGGATCCCGGGTCCAAAGGATACACTATTCTCCTGGCTCCCGTTTCCTGGTGGTATGAGGTCCCCCTGTCTCTCTGCTCACTTCTCTCTTATATCTCAGAAGAGATTCTCTTAAAACACAAGCTAATCTTGTAGACTGGGTCCTGCCTCATTAACATAACTGTCGTTAATCCCATCTCATTAATATCGTAGAGACAGGATTTACAACACACAGGGAAATCACATCAGATGACAAAATGGTGGATAATCACACAAATACTGGGAATCATGGACTAGCCAAGTTGACACACATTTTTGGAGGACACAATTCAATCCACGACAGCATCTTATCTTCATTGATTGTTATGGGGAGAAATTTTAACAAGTTTTTTTTAATTATTCAAAGGCTTAAGAGAGGAAATGTAGTTAAAACAGAAGCAATAGAAATTTCTTTTGAACACAGTGAAAACCTCTATGGCTATCACAGTGAAGAAGACCCAGTATGGGCAACCAGCCTGCTGTTGAATCTGTCTATGGTTTAAAAATAGCTTCAAATCTCGCTACAGCTGTTCAATTCATAAAACAATTTAATACAACTGGTTCTTAGGTACTGTGTAGACACAGAGGAAATGAAAAACATGTGAAAGACTGATGTTATTGGAACTAAAATATTTTCCCTGTTGACTTCAAGAAGAGACTACATAACTGGTCCTGTAATGTTTTAATATCCAGCTGCCTGAAAGCTGGAGAATGGACTCTCCAAAGTCAATTCAAATTCTCAGATTCTCATCCTCCTCTGAAGTTTCAATAGGAAATGGAAACTTCTGTCTTGGGTCAGGTAGAAAACATTTGGTTATTTCTCTCACCATCAGAATTTTAAAATACACATTTCTGCATGATTTTTGTGATAAGCAGAATTGTAAGTTTTCATTTATCTCTTTTAATGATTGTAATTAAATATGATTTATCATTGTAGTTTCATCAATATATCAAAGTAGATCACAAGGCAAAAATCATCTGTCCTATACAACCATTCATGCATTCTTTTTTATTGTACTTCAGGTGAAGGTTTACAGAACAAATAGTTTCTCATTAAACAGTAGTACACATATTGTTTTATGACGTTGGTTAACAACCCCACCTTTATTTATTTATTTATTTTTTGGTTAAAATATACATAGCCAAAGACATACAATTTCAAAAATTTCTACATGCACCGTTCAGTGACATCAACTAAGCCCTTCCAATTGTGCTGCTATTCTCACTTTAGATGAAGGTTTACAGAAATAAATAGTTTCTCATTAAACAGTTGGTACACATGTTGCCCTATGACAATGGTTAACAACATCACTACACATCAACAGTGTCCTTACTCAACCTTGGGTTCACTATCACCAGCTTTCCTATCCCCTTCTGCCTTCTAGCCCTTGTCCCTGGACTGCTGGGCCTCATTAGTCCCATTTAGTTTTATGGGGCTGTCCAATCCCTGGCTGAACGGTGAACTGCGGAAGTGACTTCACCACTGAGCTAAAAGGGTGTCTGGGGGCCGTACTCTCGGGATTTCTCCAGTCTCTGTCAGGCCAGTAAATCTGGTCTTTCTTTTGTGAGTCAGAATTTTGTTCTACATCCTTCTTCAGCTCTGTCCAGAACCCTCTGTTGTGATCCCGGCCAGAGCAGTCAGTGGTGGTAGCCGGGCACCATCCAGCTATACTGGACTCAGTCTGGTGGAGGCCTTGGTAGCTGTGGTGCATTAGTCCTTTGGACTAATCTTTTCCTTGTGTCTTGTTCTCTTCATTCTCCCTTGCTCCCGAAGGGATGAGACCAGTGGAGTATCTTAGATGGCTGCTCACAGGTTTTTAAGACCCCAGAC